>NW_026705878.1:0-300000 GCF_029867415.1 Vicia villosa | reverse complement strand
ATTCAGTGCGATAATTTTTTTTTGGCTGGGTCAGGCCTAATCTCCTGATTTGTACATTTTTTTATTTATAATATAGTTTTGGTTTTATTCAAAAAAATTATTAAATCGATAAATTCTTGGTCTTAAATTATAAATTACTTTTTCAAATACTAATTAAACATTAATAATTTTTTATTATATATATTATTGTTTATTACTCTTAATTTTTTAATTTATCTTTCTTAGGATATTAATAAAAAATAGTTTTTTTAAAACAATACATATTTTATCTTTCTTAAAATTTAGTATATTTTTTAATTTGTGTAAAATAGTGCAAATAATTTATAATTTGAGGGTGAGATAGTAATATTTATTTCCCTCAAATTTAGTTAAAAAAATATCACATAATATTCTTAAAAATAAATTGATCAACTCATCCTAACCCATCATTTAAACATCATTCTTAAAAAATTAGTTTTCAAACGGATACTCACCGCTTTTTTTTTAATGCACACACATCAAAATATAAATAAATATTGTTTAGTAAATATTAATTAATTTAAATTATTTGTGTAATTATTAAGAAATATTGAATAATTTTTTAATTATTAAATGACCCTACCACAACCAATTTGCTTATAGAATTTTCTAGCAAACTCTATGTCGCCAAGCAACAGACCATCAAAGGAAGATTGCATGAGTTCTATTGATTGATTGTCAATCAATTGGACATTCAATGTATACTTGCAACAAACTTCGACCTAAGCTTGACAAACCCAAGAAAAACATAATTGAAAGACGCATATTAAATCCTTAAGCTCAAAAAGAACTATGTTGGCAATGTAGCTTTGAAGATTGATATGAAGAAAGCATTTGACACTTCAGACTATAATTTCATTAATTATTTCCTAGACCAATTCAGATTCAATAACACATTCTGTAGCTGTAGTTGATAGATGAGATCCTCAAGTCAACACACTTAGCTATTTTAATCAATGGAAAATATGTGATTTTTTTCAACTGTATTAGAGGGGAGGGGCAAGGTGATCCACTACCCACTCCTCTCTTTTTCCTTGTTGAAGACGTGTTTAGTAAATCAATCTTCATAGCTCTAGACAAAGGAAACATCAATATGATGCAACTTTGTAGAGGGGTCTTAATTCCAACTCATGTCATATAGGCAAAGGATATAAATATAATAATGATATTTTGTCAAGAATCATGGGCTTCTATGAGAAGTGTGTTGAACATTTTCAATGATTAGTGTCATATCCAGTAAGGTCATCAATGATTATACTGTTGTATCTAGACCTCCATAACTTTCTGCACTCAACAATTGAGTCAGTTCATATCTGCTCCAACAATGAACCATTTCAATGCAGCTACTCGTGTCTTGAGGTATTTGAAGTCATGTTCTGGCTGAGGGATATTCTTACCAAGAGATTCACAGATCAAATTATAAGGATACTCTGATGTTAATTGGGTGGGATGCTCTGATACTATAAGATCTATTTTAGGAGAGTGTTTCTTCCTTAGGAGATCTATCATATCATGGAGAACCAAGAAACAATTAATTGTGTCCAGATTATCAAGTGAAGCAGAATATCGGGCTCTGCCTGCTGCTACATGTGAGCTCCAATGACTTGTATATTTGTTCAAAGATTTGAAGGTCGACTGCATAAAGACACCAGTGTTGTATTGTGATAACCAAAATGTATTACACATTACAGTAAATTTGATGTTTCATGAAAGAACCAAACATCTTAAAATTGATTGTCATATTGTAAGAGAGAAGATGTTGAAAGAATTGATGAAATTACTGCCATGTACATCAAAGGATCGGCTAGCAGACTTCTTCACCAAATCCTTACTACCTAAACCTTTCAATCGATTACTATCCAAGTTAATGATGCTTGATATTTATCAACGTTCAACTTGTGAGAAGGTGTTACAAGATATAGCTTTTTATGATGCAAACAACATGGAAAACCAAACTTGAGATGAAGTGCTAACCACCATAACTAACTTTCTGTTATGACTGTTATGACAGTTAGAGTTAATTAGAGTCTATAATCAAATAAAGGCTTGTGTAATATAGTTAGCATAGATATTACTTGTTCTATATGTAAAATTTGTATTTTCCATAATCAATCAATGAAGTTGGATGAATTTCACCAAATATGCTTATTCATATTATATTTTAAAAAAGAACTATATAGATATTAATGGTGCAAAGACTCTAATCTAGCATATTTGTGTTTAATACATACAATACTTCTCAAATATAATTATTTTCAATGAAGAGAACTTTAAAAAATCCGACTTTTTTACAGAAAAAAAGAACATACTACATACATGTGTTCAGTCAGTAACACTTTTCAGTGAAAGATAATATGGATATATTATATCATTGTGATTATAGTTTTTTCTATTTTTTTTAAGTGGTGCCCACAAATACCCAATTTGAACCAAACCATTCAAAATCAGAACCTGTTATGTGCTACCCCACTAAAGAGCATAAATACTTCTATGGACAAAGAGAGAATTAAACACCCTAAGACCCAATCAACGACCTCAGAAATCAGAATAAACTCTCAATAGAATAGGTGTGGGTTGAACCAATGAGATAACCTTATCCGTCAATTTCCAATAGAGAAGCTGCCACATCAGATGCATGCAAATATGCAGAAATTTTCCACCTCTCATTCCATGCCTGCCTCCTTCACCTTTCCACTCAAAGCAAAACTCAAAATCATACCAAACCCATTTCCTCACTATACACTAAGCTTCGAGCAAGTTAATATCTAGCAGAGTAAAAGAAAGATCCTATAGGAAAAAATGGCTTCCACTTCTGCAGTTTCAATGTCAATGCCACTAACATACACCTACCAGAAGAGGGTGGTGAATAGCTCTGAGGTATTCTTCAATCCATTGCCTCTACGGTCTTCAAAGGCTATAACAACGTCAAAACGCAGTGGAAGATTTCAAGTCAGGGCCTCCATGAAGGAAAAAGTTGTGACAGGACTCACAGCAGCAGCATTGACAGCTTCAATGGTGGCTCCTGATGTGGCTGAAGCAGCTGTTTCACCTTCTCTCAAGAACTTCTTGCTCAGCATCGCGGCTGGTGGAGCCGTGGTTCTAGTTATCATTGGTGCTGTCGTTGCTGTATCCAATTTCGATCCTGTCAAGCGACGCTGAAAGTTTTCTGTTGTGCTGCCTAGCCCCTAGCCTTTTGATCCTCCTATCATGATATGTATCTGTAAAGTTCTTCAGTAATGAATTGAACTCTCTGTAAACTAATATTCGAGTCTTGAGCTCCACTTAAGCAGAAGCTTCACAAAATGTAATATTCAAATATGAAGTATAAACATAGCTGACAGAAAATTAAATATGAAGTAGTATAAACATAGCTGACAGAAAATTAAAAAAGAGTCAGATATTAAGTAGATTATAGTTATATAAACGTAGTATGATTACTCAGATGATGTAGTAATCAATAATCACTTGCAGTTTTTTGGGTAAATATTCTAAGTAAAGCGTGTGCGCTAATGCCAACAGATACGGCTCATTACAAGAAAATAAGCTGAAACCAAGCTACAATTACTTCCTACAGAACTTGGAAATCAAATCAAGCATGTACCTATAGATATTCTATGTAAAAGCGTGTGCACTAATGCCAACAGATATGGCTCATTACAAGAAAATACGCTGAAACCAAGCTACAATTACTTCCTACAGAACTTGGAAATCAAATCAAGCATGTACCTACTCTCTGCAGAATAATTCACCTTATCTGCCTTAACTACTGTGCTCTTCACCTTCTGTTCTTCCCCATATAATTCCTCTTTGATTTTCAGCTTAAATACAAAGTGATTGAAGAGTCTACTCTTGACTATCTCGCCAAACCTTTCTTCGTCCTCTTGTTCATACTTCAGTGCATACAGCTCTTTTGCTGGGTACCCCATAATCTCTTCCCCTGCTTCCTGGAAAGCTGTTACCCAAGTTAATCCAGTATGATCCTGAATTTGAGCTTGGAGAAGGTAACGATAATCGCATTCCTCGAATTCCTGGTTGCATCTATCACATTGCCATCTGGTGTCTCCTGACCTTGTCACTTTCTTATTGCACTGTCTATCTCCAATCATCAAAGGGCAAGCTGTGTAACAAAATGTATCAGTCTTCATGAATGTTATGGCTGCCCTTATCGTTATCCAGTCCGGCTTGTCTGAACGCCCCAGACCTTCGTCTTTGATTTGAGACACAGTTTTGCGTATCTCATTCTTCAGTCCTCCATGAGTAATGTCCTTAGAAATGGACAGAGAAGCAGAATCTTTTCCGACTTGATCAAACCAGGCTCGTAAGCTTTGAGCCTCAGGGAAATCTGGATTTATGAAAAGCTGAGTAGTGGAAATAGAGCCTAAAGACTTTCCACTGAATTCATTCACCTTCCCAGCCTTTACTGCCAAAATGGGGAAAACACCGGAATCTACCATCTCTTGCAGCTTTTGTCCTTCCCTGTTGCAGAATTCACCCCAAAGTGTTAGCTCAACACTTCTGCCAGAATTGTCCTTCAGATTCAAAATCCTTCGCAGCGTTTCCATTCCATTCTTCCTTAAGATGGGAACTGAAGGATTCACAGATGTCACAACCCCAATAACATCAAGGATAGCATTACTTTCGACATTCTCAATGTCACTGATAGGCCTGAAGGAGAATTGCTGTTTAGGTATCGAACCGTCCTCATCTGGGCAAAGCTCAACTGTGGAATTTAAATCCAGCATAATTTCCCATTCATTCTTCAAATGGTTGAAATTCTTCTGTGCAGGTTTCAAGCTACCTTTGGATATCAAGTAAACTTTGCCAACCTCGATTGTTTCATAGAAGCGGTCAACAATAGCATTAAAGCATGTTACGCGGATCTCACCACCATCAGAATCAAGGAGATCAAACGAGAAGACTTTTCCATCTCCACGAGCATTGTTATACCGGCGCAAATCCCCTTTAGCAGTAACTCTTGCCCTGATTGCCCACCTACCTTGATATGGATTTAAAGCAGCTATCGGTATTGTTCGCGCCGGCGCCTCGTTTTTCATAACAGCACCGCGGCCTTTGTAAACCGGGGGAGGTTTGTATGAAGGTTGAATTGTTGGCCTGAAATTCTGCACATTAGTACTACCAGTATTTTGAGTAGCCAAAATATTCCTATTATTATTATAATTGTTATTGTTGTTGTTGACCGAACTTCCCACAGTGTTATCATGCAATGCTTTCTGAACTGGTAATTCTGAATCCACAAATGGCTTTGGACTTCCAATGATCTCACAATCAGGTATTATGGATTCCATGTTGAGGACCATAATAATCCTGTGCAAGGAAAAACAAACACAAAAACACATAAATCAATTGTACAGAATAAAAATAAGCCTAAAGTGAATTATGCTACAATTCATCAATAACATTCTTTTAACTCTAACATACATATGCTAGGATTTCCAATTTCATCAACACAATGGTTTACCGAAGAGACACATGAAGCCAAGAGTTGTATAAAATAAATGTATCTTCTGTAAGATTTTAACTCTTTAATAATTCATCAGTAACATTATTTTAACTCATTAACATCCATACACTAGGATTTCAAATTTCATCAACGACGTAGCATTACCTAATTCTAACACTAATAATTCACTGAAGAGACACGTGAAGCAAAAACTTACATAAAATAAATAAATCTTCTATAACATTTCAAGTTGAAAATTGGAATGACAGTGATATTCACATTAAATTTAAATTGCAATAATATTCAACTATCACAATAAACTAAAACTAAGTTCAACTATCACATTTCATCAATGAGGTTCTATATCCTAATTCTAACACTATTTCTTACAAGTGCAACTTCTAGAACGCTTTCGTTTTCAAATTAGAACAACCTAAAAATTGAAATTCACATAAAATTCAAATTCCAATAATCTCAACTCAAGTTCAACTATCACAGGTAACTAATACTTAACTCATAAGGTTCCATATCCTTTTGTCAAAACAAAAAAAAACTCATAAGGTTCCATATCCTAATTCTCACAAATGCAACTTCTACAATGTTCTAGGTTTAAAACTGCGACGACCTAAACAGCGAAATCCACAAAAAATTCAAATGGCAACAATCCTAATTCCTCCATCACAAGAAACTAAAACTTAGTTCAGCTATCACATTTCACCAACAAGGTTCTGTATCCCAATTCTTACACTAATTGTTACAAATGAGGTTTAAAACTGCGACGACCTAAACAGCGAAATCCACATAAAATTCAAATTCCAACAATCCTAATTCCTCCATCACAAGAAACTAAAACTTAGTTCAGCTATCACATTTCACCAACAAGGTTCTGTATCCCAATTCTTACACTAATTGTTACAAATGAGGTTTAAAACTGCGACGACCTAAACAGCGAAATCCACAAAAAATTCAAATGGCAACAATCCTAATTCCTCCATCACAAGAAACTAAAACTTAGTTCAGCTATCACATTTCACCAACAAGGTTCTGTATCCCAATTCTTACACTAGTTGTTACAAATGAGGTTTAAAACTGTAATAACCTAAAAATTGAAATGCACATAAAATTCAAATTCCAACAATCTCAACATGATCATAACAACATAAATTTCTTAATCCAGCAAAAAACTTAACATGAAAGGGGGAAAATATACTTGCGATTCTGGAAAATAGTGCAAATGTATTCGAGAAGCTGAACGATGGAGCCATTCTTGATACGTCCGGTGGTGACTAGGTCGTTGAGTTGAGCAGCGAGCATAGCGTGGTGCGATGAAACGGCGTCGGAGAGGAGAACGCGGTACCGCTGCTGCTGAGAGTTTTTGTTGCTTACGACTGATGTAATCTCGAGAATTTGAACGAGCGGTTTCGCGTTGACGTCGCCGCTGATTATCGCCGGAATGGCGTTCGCGGTGAGATTCACCGACATGGTGGTGGTGGTGGTGGTTCCGATTTGGTATTCGAAGAGAAACTCTTAACCAGAAATGGAAAGTTAGAATGAAGGAGTATTGGGGAAAGAGATTTTGATGAATAGAATGGGTTTCAGCACGGGAGTGAACCGGATAGAAAAAACCGGACCGGTTTTGCGACTATGTGAAACAAACCGATCAAGTTCATTAGGGGTAATGTTTACTTGTGTCCTCCTAAACAGTGTTTTAAAAACCGGACCGGTCATCAAATCGGTGAGAGTATTGGGTCACTAGTTCATCGGTCGAACCACTGGGTCACTGGTCGAACCGTATAACTAAACCAGATTAAACTTGTCATTATAATAAAACTATATAGGTATAAAACCGGTCGAACCGGATCATTCAATCTCTAAAAAAATTATAACTAGCACTTAAAAGTTGATCCATTAACAACATAATCTACAAATTAAAAATCACAAATTCAGAAGTTGTGCATTAGGTGCTGAAAATACTAATAATCCATATAGTTTAAGGCTCTTAAAAAGCACAAATATAGTTTGCTCAGCACTTAAAAATCACAAATTTAGTTCAAATTTAAACATAAGTATTACACATAACAAAGTAGTACATATTACAAAGTCTAATTGCAATATAAACTAATTGAGTACTTTAGAACCAAAACACTCAAATATCTATTAAATTTAGTTCCAAGGAGGTAAAATTATCTCAATGTTGGGATCTCCTTCAATATCAAAACCATCTCCAACAAAATCAATCGCATTTGCAACATCTTCCCCATCAATGATATCATTACTTTGGTTGTTTTCTCCGGAGTTAAGTGGTGCATCTCCCTCAACATCAACCTCATCCAAATTTAATTCATCTATAACAACATCAATTTAAATAATTTAGAAATTGACATATTTTAAGAAATTAAAATAATATAATTGTAATCACAAAAATTAATACCATACCAATATCATTTGAAATAGGTTGGATTGTCATACTAGCAAGATCTTTGCGTAGTGCTTCCACCTCCTCAATGGTCAAGAATGGTGGTGAATCCTCCAACACCCAATTAGAATGATCACCAAGTGTTTCAAAATTAATAGGATCATAATTTTGTTTCTTCTTGGTTCTACAAATCATTAATGGCAATGTCAAACATAGAAATATCAAACATTCTTAATAAATCTAACAATAATATACATTCTTAATAAACAAACAACAACATATTTCTTAACTATAAAACCGTATCATATATTCTTAACCATAGTACCAATATTCATGTCATCAAGTATCAAAACAATAGCATATAAAGCATAATAAGTGCAATACCTATTTTGTAGCTGTAAATTGTAACGAACATAAACAAGATCGTTAAGCTTTTGATGCTCCAACCTATTTCTCTTTTTTGAATGAATGTGTTCAAACACATTCCAATTTCGTTCACAACCAGATGCACTACAAGTTTGACTCAAAATTTGAATAGCCAGCTTTTGCAAATTCGGCGCTTCAGTTCCATAAGTGTCCCACCATTGATCTAGAATAATGCATGTGAAAAAAATTAGAAAACATTTTAAAATACATATTGACATTGTACTAAAATGCTTAAAGTTTATCATTCAATTTACCTGGCAAAACTTCATCTCGGTTTTCTACTGTTGTTGTCCTTCCAAAACCACCTTCACAATTTTTTAATGAAGTCATCTCAGCAGTTAATTTAGATCGCAAGTCCTTACTATCATAATTTTGAACTAAACTTTGAGCTGAATCAGTCTTCCCTCTATCAGTCTATATCAGTCTTCCCTCTAACATTATTTTGATCTAAACTTTGAGATGAAGATGCTTCTTGAGATGGTGGTTGTGATGATGGTGTTTCAGAAGATGCCATATTCCTGTAAACACTAATTGATATATGCTAAAACTATATTGAATGATATATTTTTCTACTCTAAAAATAATATTTGACACATAAATAAAATAATATTTGACACATAAACTACATACTAACCTGATGATGAAGGTTATCAGTCTTTTCTCCTCTTTCTAGAACCTACATAAATTATAAACATGTGATGAATTAAAAGTGACTTTAGCATAACCTACATAATTATGTCCTTTATATGAAACAATTATATAACCATAGGGATTAAACAATTATGTCCCTTAAAAGTGAAACAATTATATAACAATTAGCAGAACCCACATCGTCATTATATAAGCAATTATTTTCAGATTAAACAATTGTTATCTTTTAAGTTTTAACAAGCATGTCCCTTATATGAAAATGAAAACGGTAAATACATCAATACATAAACACACGGTAGTGCGGCAAGCATGTCAATCTTTTAAGTTTTAACAAGCATGTCCCTTACATAAACATTGAATAAAACTACTACCAAGTTTACTCACTTATAGTAGAGAGACAAAGATGGTTAGTATTTAAATTTATAAAGGCTGGAAATAGGATGAAAAGAAAATAAAATAAAGGGAAGAAAACAATGACATGTAAAGTGATTTGGCTTAGAGTAAATTCATAAAGCAAATATGAAAACATATCAACTCAAGCTAATAATAATAGTGCCCTAGCATTATAAAACCTGAAAAAATAAAAACCACTCTTATTTGTTCTGCACGTGCAAGCCACTGCCTCACGTAACAACAGACAGCACTCAAATAATTATATCAACCATACATTGTTTGACCAACATGCAACATGGAGAAATCGTTTCTCACTGCGATCAGATTGATTCACAGTAGTTGTTTAAAGTAAAACAAAGATGGTTACCAAATTTTTTCTATGTCTTTCTTCGATCAAGAAACACACAAATTGAATAAAACTACTACAATATTGACATTGAATAAAACTACTACTGTACTACAAACACACAGATTTTCAATTTCAATTTAAACTAACCCTAATTTTTTAACACATATGATAATCAACAATGGGAAAACATACGGTGGTGCGGCAAGATTGATGGTGGAGGCGCGGTGGAGGGGAAGAAAGCGGCCGGCGGCGGAGATTTTAGCAGACGGTTGTTGTTGTTCTTCGTATGGCTGCTGTGTGGCTTATCTCTGCAGATTGAAACAAAGATAGGGGTATGCGTGTGGCTGTGTGCAGGAAATAAAATATATTTTTTTAAAAAATTTAAAAAACTCAAAACGACGTCGTTTTGAGTGAAAGAAAATTTTAAAAAAATAAAAACAATTGAACCACCGGTCCGCACAAACCACCGATTTTCCCGGTTGACACCGGTTCGCACCGGTTTCCTCCGATTCGACGACACAGGCGATCCGCCAAGCGAACCTGGCCAGTTCCCGGTCCAACCGGTCCGACCGGTCGGTCCGGTCCGGTTTTTACAACACTGCTCCTAAGTGCATATGTTAAGAGCTAAATATAAAAATGCCTTAAGGACACATGTTAAGAGCTAAATATAAAAAAATATTGGAAATTGTATAATATTTTTATTTAAATTTTATATTTAAATTTTTTTTCTTTGTTTTTCAAGACAAACTTTCTATTAATGTGTTTCTTAACATGTGCTCTTAGGGCACATGTTAGCTTTACTATGCTAATATGTACCCTAAGAGTGCATGTTAGGAGCTAAATGTAAAAAAAATATTGGAAATTGTGTAATATTTATATTAAAAATTTATAATTAATGTTTTTTTCTTTGTAAAAAACGAATTTCGTTGGGTGCAAACAACTCATGTGTTGGGGCAGTTCATATAGAGCTTTGTTCTGCCTTTAAACGGGTCTCCACAAGTAGATGGTGGAATTGGTCTTCTTGTATTAGTCTATCGCAAAATTGGATCCCAAAATTTCAAAAAAAATATTAATCATAAAAAAGGTTTATGATTATTAAATAATTAAGTTGATTTAAATATTTTTAACAACTTATTAACAACTTAATATTTATATTTTAATTAGTTACTATCAAATTGTTTATATTGCTTTTGTTTATGCAAGAAAAATTCACAATTCAAATTAAAAATCAATAAAAATAATCTTTTATTGAATAATTATAGGTATTTTTTGAAGTGTATCAAAAAATTAAACATATATAAAATGAAGCGCTTGAACGGAATTATAAATTTAAATGAAAGTTATCTCAATAATTCGAAAGGGTT
Source organism: Vicia villosa (assembly GCF_029867415.1). Classification (NCBI taxonomy): domain Eukaryota; kingdom Viridiplantae; phylum Streptophyta; class Magnoliopsida; order Fabales; family Fabaceae; genus Vicia; species Vicia villosa. Next base: position 288,922 of record NW_026705878.1, on the reverse strand, counting down.
AATATGTATTTTTCACTTACCATATGGGCGAACTTTAAAAAAATCCATGGGTACACCCCAAAATATTTTTACATGGCCGGGGTGAGAACTCAGACAGAGAATAGGGGGTAGGTTGGTATATGAGACTGATGGTAGTGACCGGGTCCGACTACCTAGCCAATACATGGTCGGGTATGAAGCAGGTATAAATAGTTGGAAGTTGTCAAGTCGAGGTGTAGTCCAAGCCCGGAAAAATGATGGTAATGCCGATTATATGCTCGTCCTGTTAGGGTAATCCATATGTAGCCGGATCAGGGAAGAGCAAGGGTTGTAATTGCAGCTTAATGATGAGTCATACATTATGTAGCCTTTAATTACACGTGTTTATGGCAACAACAAACGTTACAGGGCCATGAATGGAATAGGGACGCAGAAGGGCACTCCCTTAAAAGGGAAAATAAAGAGCTGTGTAAGGCTTATATAAAGGCATCCGCCTGAATGGGAAAGGCATCTGGAAAACACGCAAAACAGACACAAAATATCCATACATTTGCAACTCTCCTTGAGGAAGCTAACTTTTTAGTGTTAAGCAAGAACATTTGGCATCCAGCGTGCGACCTTGGTAAAATTCTCCTAAGGTCACACCAGAAAACCTTTAAGAAATCACTAGCATTACCAGCAAGGTGATGTCAAGTGAAGGCGATCCACCGGACTTAGCACATTTGTTGGGCTTGGTAGAGGCTCTTTGGCACCACAATGAGACCCTGCAATATATCGTCCAGATTTTGCAGGCAAAAAGTCTGGGAGAGAGGACGCGGAGGAGAAGCTTCTAGATCCCTAGCTACTCTCTGAGGCGATATGGGACGATTAAGTTTCGGTGAATTTTAGAGGGGCCGACTATTTTGTTACGTGAAGAACGTTGGAGGACAGTCTGGAAAGAGGATTCCTTCTAGGGATGAATCTAACCCGAAAAAGCCTTCAAGAAAAAAGGCAAGGGAACCGATGAGGTACGTGAAGCTCGAGTAACCCGTCATACACTTAACACTATCCCTGGCGGCTTTGCTGCGGATGTGAGGCCAGTTCAAACAGGAAGATATATACTTGGGCCATAATGCATGTTTCCCAGGAGCCGGTGGCGGAGAAGGAGGATGACTCGACAGTCGTTATCTTTTTCAGGAAGGATGCAGAGGGTGTATTAGCGCTTAAAAATGACCCATTGGTGATCAAAGTGCAAATACGGGATTGGAGTGTGAAGCGGGTCCAGGTAGACCTAGGAACTACACCCGCCCACTCCTTTCCATTTCGTAAGGCTTGTAGTGGTTTAATTCTAATTGTTATTTATTAGATGTTTTGAGAGTTGAAAAGAAAAAGATGTGAATTCAATACTCTCCATCCAATGTGTTTTGATGAAGACAAAGTGAAAGTCAAATAATCATGTCAAAAAGTATGGAAAAAGCTTCAAGAAAAATGTTTCAATTCAAGTGTCCAAGTCTTATCATGAGCAAAAGATAGCACCAAATTTTTCAAGATTAAAGTTGAAGACTAAGCATGGATCTTGATTGATAAAGGTACAAGCATGCAATTATATTGATAATTTTAGTGCTCAAATTATTCTCCAAAAAATCACTTGCATGCATTGGTCATTTGTGTTCAAAATCACTTTCAAATATATTTTTTTATCATGTTTGAACCATGTTAAATCACTTTCAAATATAATATATTGACTTGAATAAATCAATAGATGTTGCATTAGGTTGGTTCAAATAGTTAGGCAAATTTTCAATTTTTTCAAGCATGCAGTTTTTGGTGAATTGTGGCATTTTGACCTACCGTAACAGAACAAAAACCGCCACAATTTACAATGTTCTGAAACAGTATTTTTAAATTTGAAATTTGAAAAATGTTGTGAACTTGTTAAGTCAAGTGATTATTTTAACTTACTTAAGAAGTATTGTACTAAATTTAAAATTATGTTCTTTCATGAACCATTGTTATTCTAAACTATTGCAAACCTTCATGAAAATGTTTCAAAATTTACCATGTTTCATAGAGGTGTAGTACACTTATAAATACATGAAAATTCAAATTAAAAATAGAATCCTCCATTACAATTAGAAATCATATTCTCATTCATTTTCAAACAAGTATTTTGATACTTAAACTTTCATTGATATTTTTCTGCATACTGTTTCATATTCAATTCAGAAAAATTTCTCCATCATTCACAAAACACTTGAACACTATATTGTCATTATAAATTTCTTGTTTGGAAGAGAAGATCAATCCTAGTGATTGATATATGTTCATCAACTTTACTACTGAAATATTTTCCAAAAGTGTTTTGTAATTGCTTATTGTCCAGGATTGTTGGAAACAAGAGAGTAGCAAGGAAAGGATTATTTTTCTTGTTTTACTTGGTTGGTTGTATCTCGCCGTCTAGGATTGTTGGAAGCAAGAACGTCACTTTGAGAGGATTGTTCTCTTAGTGGACTTAGTGTACAATCCAAGAGGATTGTTCTTAGTCCAAGAGGATTGTTCTTGGTGTTTGCGTGGGTCTTGTACAAGTCACAAACAATAGTAAAATCTCTTTCATGTTGAAAGGGGACTGGAGTACTCTCGGATTGTGAGGGGAACCAGGATATATCCTTGTGTCCTTTATTTTTTCTGCACTTTATTACTTTCATAATCTCGCCATAAACCAGAAAAATTAGAATAACTTGTTTCTAAAAATTGATAATTTTTCAAAGTCCTAATTCACCCCCCCTCCCCCCTCTTAGGCGCACTTTTGAACTTACAAAAGAAGCACGAATGCAAAAGACTAATCAAAAGGGAAACTCAATCCTACTTGTTGTCATGCTTGTGGACCTAAAGTTTGGGATAAGAGGGAAATCTACCTAATTTTAACATGCATGGATAAACATCTGAATGTCTATATGATTCACCTTGAACAAGGTGGAATCACAATCCTTAGGGAACATGGCATCAACACAAACAAGGGAAGTGAACACTTCCAAGATAAGAGGTGAACATCTCACAATCAACCAATCAATTACTTGAACAAGTAATGAAAACAAAGAAGTAACCACTTCAAAGGCAAACAAGAATCCAAGATGGATTGGCGTGGGAGTCGATGACTCTTTTCCACTAGAATTGGCTCAAGCATAAAGGGAGCAAGTTGAGTGAAGACTCAAAGCATCAACGTCTAAGAGACACGAGCTAAATATCGTGAAGACGATGAAAAATTGTGGGGGCCGATTACGGGTCCTTCCCACTTTTTTGACTCAATTGAAAAGAGGAGGAGTATTTATTCAAAGAATCGACATGTAATGCGAGCTAAGAAAGACCAATGGACTTTAAATATGGGGCCGATTGTGGGCCCTTCCCACTTTATTGACTCGATTGCAAGCACAAAAATAAATTTCCTACAAGGTAGGACTTCCAGAAAACAATGCCTACTAGTTAGAACTTCCAGCTATGCAAGAATGAGATAAACAGAAAAAATAGAAAATGGGGAAAGTTTGTTGCTTTTGCCTAACAAGATGCAAGAAACCCAGATATATTCGCGAATGGCTTCACCAATCAACAAATAAAATAATCACAAATCAAATCCAAAAGGTAGGTGTGGAAACATCGTCTGTAAGTTCTTTGGTTTTAAGATTGGATTAATTTTTGTAAAACAAATCATAGCAGCAATAATATAATGTAGAATAGGATGTAAAAAGTGATAATAGAACATAGGAATAAAACAGGTTCAGCAAGAAGATGTCCTATGGAATGTTGAAACATATTTTGGAATAATATGTCCTATGGAATAGCTCTCGACATCGCGCCTGCTAAGATGGATTAGTGAGATTCAGTTCGCTTTTAACAGATGCAGAATATTAAAGGGAATAATGTGCAACCATATAAGGCATTATATGTGTTAGACGCTGGCCTTAGGATCTAGAGGGGGGTGAATAGATCTTACACAATTTTTCAGAATTAATTGAACTTTAAGCGGAAGTGATTCTGAATCGACTCACGTCTATTCCGAACCACTATTGAAACGATTGTATGTGTGTTAAAACCACTAACCAGCTTGAGATAAACGATAAGAGAATACACTATAGAATCAATACGTCGCTCTATTGAAAATCAATTAACTTCTTATATGATAAACTACGTTTGCAATGCAGTAATGGTGAAAGAAGCAAAAACACAAACACTTGGTGATAATGATCAAATTGATGGTGGTTCAATGTGTGATGGATTGTGATGTTTATATAAGTCCTTAATTCACAATCTTAACACTCGAATCGTTGATCAATTTGCTATTATAACCAAATATGAACAGAATGTAAATGAAAAGGTAAAAGCGACAAGAACACGATATTTGTTTAGGCAGTTCGTCGATCGTCCTCGCTATGACTACGTCTGCCCCCAATTCCAAACTGAAATTGGGAAATCTTTCATTAATGTTGAAAGTAGTATATACAAAGAAGATAACAAAGCGATAAACCATAAACCAATTATGTCGATCCTTTGAATCTTCTTCCCCCTTATTCTTGAGTCAGATCAAGGTTATCCAAGAGCTTCACTCGATCCCTTTTCTGCAGTGTCTTGAATTGCCTTGAACCCTTGTTCTTCAATCTTCACACTCAGATGGATCCTCGATGAAACCTCTTGATAAAAACCCCCAAGAAACACCTATCTTGGAGGACAAAACCCGCAGATTTTATTCACCAAAAACCCCACAAATCTTCACCCACTAGGAATCTTCAATTCCGTTCCATGGACGTTATCGAACTCGATCACTAACCCTTAACGCAAGAATGATTATGTGTAATTGTGTTGGAGATGACGAAGAACGAAGATGAGAAGCCTTTGTGTATCTTTCAGTCGTTGGTGTTGATTGTAATAATTGAACCTTGGATAATATATATGATAGCTTAACAGTTGGAGATGAGAGAAACAGAATTTTTTGCATTCTTGATCAGTTAGGTCGACCTATTGTAGTGCTTGGGTCGACCTAGCAGAGCTTGCAGAATTTTTCTCCCAGTTAGGTCGACCTGTTGAAGGAGTAGGTCGACCAGAATTCACTTCAGATGCGTTTTGGGGACATTTTCTCAGATTAGGTCGACCTAGTTGTTGTGTAGGTCGACCTAGCAGACTGATATGTAAATTTCTTCAATTTAGGTCGACCTAGATGATGTGTGAGTCGACCTAGCAGAAGTATATGGATTTTTCTCCATTTTAGGTCGACCTGGGTTGACAGTAGGTCGACCTAACTGCTGCTTTTCTGCATTCTTCTTGTTTTGCTTGTGTTGAGTCGACCTATATGCATAATAGATCAACCTGTTCTGTCATGAGTGATCAATGCTTGCTTTTCTTTGAGTTTTCTGCTCCCGCTTTGTTGTTTGAATGCTTATTGAGTTTGCCATGAATCAAAAACATCTTTGAGTGTAATCTTGTATTCACATTCTCCCCCTTTTTGATGATGGCAAACCAGTAGTCGAGGCTTTGGTAGTAAGTGACAAATACTCAACAAACTCAGCATCTATCTCTCAACAAAGCTCCCCCGTACACTCAGCATCTATCTCTCAACATGGCTCCCCCGTACACTCAGCATCTATCTCCCCCTTTGACAACATCAAAAAGAGAAACAAAAAAAACAGAAGAGAAGAGTAACGAGAGAAACATAGATAAAATGCTAGCATTCATAGCATAGTAGATAAAAGGTAGATAGTGATAGCATGAGAGCCAAAATATGTTTAAAGGTGTATTAAAGATGAGACACATATATGAGCAAGAGCGATTTATGCATGATGTCACTATAAGCATGTTAATTGATAGCATATTATAGTATCAATAATATTTTTGGAAGTGAACAACAATTACATTACCGCTGTCTCAATATGTAGGTGTCAACTTTAGTGACAGCCTTTAGTCAATGTGGAATGACGCCTGGCTTGATGATGAACTACCTTTACGCTAAGAGAAATGTTAGCAGAAAAATATATAGATAAAGTAAAGGAAATAATATTAAGAGAGAACAAACGTAATTAGCCCAAATTAGAGATATCGAGTATCCCTAATTCCCTACGAATGTTGAAGTATTGCTCCGTTGCTAGAGGTTTGGTGAAGATGTCAGCTACTTGCTTCTTGCTTTCTATATGTTCAAATGTAACGTCTCCTTTCTCTACATGATCTCGTAGAAAGTGATGTCTTATTTCAATATGCTTGGTACGTGAGTGTAAGACAGGATTTTTGCTCAAGTTTATGGCACTTGTGTTGTCGCACATGATAGGTATGCGATCAAGCTTAATACCAAAGTCAAGAAGTTGTTGCTTGAGCCATAATATTTGTGCACAGCAGCTTCCAACAGCTACATATTCTGCCTCAGCAGTAGATAATGCAACCGATACTTGTTTCTTGCTATGCCAACTTATCAATGAATTTGAGAATAGATTGAAGGATAGAAAAACACTTAGAAAGGGGGGGATTGAATAAGTGTAACTTTAAATCTTGGACGATAAAAATAAATTGCACAATTATTTTTATCCTGGTTCGCTGTTAACGAAGCTACTCCAGTCCACCCCCGCAGAGATGATTTACCTCAACTGAGGATTTAATCCACTAATCGCACGGATTACAATGGTTTTCCACTTAGCCGCAACTAAGTCTTCCAGAGTCTTCTGATCACAACTTGATCACTCCAGGAACAACTGCTTAGTTCACTCCTAAGACTTTTCTAGAGTCTACTGATCAACACGATCACTCTAGGCTTAGTTCACTCCTAAGACTTCCTCTAGAGTATTCTGATCAACCTGATCACTCTAGTTACAAACTGCTCAGCCAACTGCCAAGACTTCCTAGAGTATACTGATCACACTGATCACTCTAGTTCCTTACAACTTAATGTAATCAATTCAAGAGTTTACAAATGCTTCTTAAAAGCTATAATCACAACTGTGATATTTCTCTTAACGTTTAAGCTTAATCTCACTAAGATATTACAACAGCAATGTAGTGAGCTTTGATGAAGATGAAGATTCTGAGTTTTGATTTGAACAGAGTTTCAGCAAGTTAATTTGAATTGTATTGGTGCGAAATCGTTAACCTTGCTTCTCATCAGAACTTCATATTTATAGGCGTTGAGAAGATGACCGTTGAATGCATTTAATGCTTTGCGTGTTCCGTACAGCTTTGCATTTAATGTTATACGCTTTTGCCAACTACCTCGAGCCTTGTTCACGCTGTGTCTACTGACGTAGCCTTTAGTAGCTTTAACGTTCCTTTTGTCAGTCAGCGTAGTCTGCCACGTGTACTTCCTTCTGATCTGATGTTTGTGAATACGACGTTTGAATATCATCAGAGTCAAACAGCTTGGTGCAGAGCATCTTCTGATCTTCTGACCTTGAAGTGCTTCTGAGCGTGATACCATCTTCTGATCTTCAGTGCTTCTGATCTCATGTTCTTCTGATGCTTCCATAGACCCATGTTCTGATTCTGCTTCGACCATCTTCTGATGTCTTGCCAGACCATGTTCTGATGTTGCATGCTGAACCATTTGAGACACAACTTCTGAGCGCTGAATTATGCGTACTCTTTATATATTTCCTGAAAGGGAAATTGCATTTGATTAGAGTACCATATTATCTTAAGCAAAATTCATATTATTGTTATCATCAAAACTAAGATAATTGATAAGAACAAATCTTGTTCTAACAATCTCCCCCTTTTTGATGATGACAAAAACATATATAAATGATATGAATTTGCGATCAGAAAGAGTAGACGGCAAAAGACAAATTACACAGCTATAGCATAAGCATATGAATATGTCTCCCCCTGAGATTAACAATCTCCCCCTGAGATAAATAATCTCCCCCTGAAATAAATACTCGAAGAACTTTAATAAAAGACTTCCCTGATTATTTCGGTAGAGACGATCATATAAGCTTCTGTCTTCAGAGAATTCATAGCTTCTGACTTCTGCTTCCATTGGACAGCTTCAGAACTTGAATTTCTTTAGATCCTTAGAACACTCACAGCTTCTGATTCCTGCTTCCATCGTGGACAGCTTCAGAACTTGAATTTCTTTGATCTTCAGAACATTCACAGCTTCTGACTTCTGCTTCCATTCAGGACAGCTTCAGAACTTGAATTTCTTTGATCTTCAGAACATTCACAGCTTCTGATTTCTGCTTCCATTCAGGACAGCTTCAGAACTTGAGTTTTCTGGATCTTTTAGAACATTCACATCTTCTGATTTCTGCTTCCCTCGGATAGCTTCAGAACTTTGAATGTCTACCAATCATCACTTCATGCTAGATTTGTATCAGAACATTGTTGAATGTACCAGAGCATCATCAGAGCATCTCTACATCCTGAAATGTTACAGAACAAAAACTAAACGACAAAAGTCAGCATGAGCGAGTTAGAACATAAAATGTATGTTTGATCACATTATATGAATCAGAGCCATATAGGCTGAAATAATGTATCAGAGCAAATAATGTATCAGAGCCATAACATTATATGTATCAGAGCAAATAGAATTTTGTCAGAACAGGATAGACAATGATATTCAAATTCTATTATCAGTGCTTCTGATTCATTCTTCTGCTTCTGATCTCTGAAGCTTGACAGCACTCAGCTTGCTTCAGTTTCCATGGTTTTGCTTCTAGTGTTTGCTTCTGAAGATTCACTTCACTTCTGTGTACCTGCAAAACACTTAAACCATATAGAACTTGCAGTTCTTGTTAGTGAATATGTGGGAGCCTTTACCCAGCAACTGATAGATTTAATCAAATCATTTATCATTTATCTTCTCCCCCTTTTTGTCATAACATCAAAAAGAATATTAAAAAGATTCAGATGTATAAAACGACAAAAGAAAACATTTACTGGAATGTAAAACACAAGGAAACTTTTCATTGATAATCAAAAGATATTACAAAAGGTTCCTATGTTTAACAAGCAGAAGCAACAAGGAAAAGAAAACTACAAAGTAGAATTTCCAAAGAGGAAATGACTACAAAAAAAACAAAAAAAAACAACATTCGGTCAAGAAACTCAACATAGAAGTTGAGTATATCTTCCCACAACTCAAGAAAGTCTTCTGTCTTTGGATGAAAGTTGATAACAACATCAAAGAAGAGTCTGACTTGAGCGGTATTAGAAGAGCCATCCCGAGATGCACAGAGATCTGTCGCCTTTGAGTCATGGAGCTTCAACAGACTTAGAGTGAACGCTAGGTTTTGAGAGAAGAAATGAAAACACGAGAGAGAGAGAGAGAGAAAAAAAAAACATTAAGAGGAAAACAAAGAGATAGGAAACCAAAAACCATTTTGAAGAGTATTTAAAAGAAAAATAAAGTGAAACGAATGATGAAAAGCATTTAATGTTACGTGACGTGAGGAGAGATAATAAAGACAAATGAGGTGACTAGCACAGTTACCTATGGTCGGCGTCCCTTCAACTGCACGCGCGCTTATCCATGAATAGTAACGACAGGTTTACCATCCCGAGATAAAACGTAACAGCTGTTTTGCTTTAAAAGAGGTTCTGAATCAACTTAGACAATGAAACGTTAGTAATAACCGAATCATAATTTCTAAAAGAATTCAATCAGAACTTCTGATTAAAAAAAATGTTCCACATTCATTTCAGAAGATACTCATACATGAGAACTTCTCATCTTCTCATTCTGGGCATAAATCCATACTGATGTTCTTCAGAATGAACTTAAACCTATCTTCAGCCAGGGGTTTTGTAAAGATGTCAGCCCATTGATGGTCTGTATCAACAAAGTTTAAAGAAATAACACCCTTCTGAACATAGTCCCTTATGAAATGATGTTTTATCTCAATATGTTTAGCTTTTGAATGAAGAATAGGATTCTTAGATAAACATATAGCAGAAGTATTATCACAGAATATAGGAATGTTACTCTCAAATATCTGATAATCTTCCAACTGACTCTTCATCCAGAGCATCTGTGTGCTACAACCAGCAGCAGCGACATATTCTGCTTCTGTGGTTGATAGGGCAATAGTTGCTTGCTTCTTGCTGTACCAGGAGATCAAATGACTTCCAAGAAATTGACAACTTCCTGAAGTACTTTTTCTTTCAATTCTGTCTCCAGCATAATCAGCATCGCAGAATCCTACTAAGTTGTATTCTTTAGATTTTCTGTAAACTAAACCAACATTAGTAGTACCTTTCAGATACCTTAGAATTCTCTTAACAGCAGTTAAATGAGATTCTCTAGGATCTGATTGGAATCTAGCACACAAACAAACACTGAACAGAATGTCAGGTCTAGAAGCAGTCAGATATAGAAGAGATCCAATCATACCTCTGTATAACTTCTGATCTACCTTCTTACTTACCTCATCCTTACCTAGGATGCATGTTGGATGCATAGGAGTTTTGGCTTCTTTGCAGTCCAGAAGATTAAACTTCTTCAGAAGTTCCTTCACATACTTGGTTTGGTGAACGTACGTTCCTTCTGATGTTTGATTTATTTGTATTCCAAGGAAGTACTTGAGTTCTCCCATCATGCTCATTTCAAACTCAGCCTGCATAGACTTAGCAAACTCCTTTCCAAGTGTAGCATTAGATGTTCCAAAAATAATATCATCTACATATATTTGACAAATTAAAATATCCTTTTTAAAGGTTTTACAAAAGAGAGTAGTGTCCACTTTTCCTCTAGTGAAACCATTATCCAGAAGGAAAGAACTTAAGCGTTCATACCAAGCTCTGGGAGCCTGTTTCAATCCATACAATGATTTCTTAAGTTTAAAAACATGATTAGGAGACATAGAGTCTTCAAAACCAGGAGGTTGATGGACATAAACTTCTTCATCTATATAACCATTTAAGAAGGCACTCTTAACATCCATCTGATAGAGAGTGATGTTATGTTGAGTGGCAAAAGAAATTAATAAGCGAATAGATTCTAACCTGGCCACTGGTGCAAAGGTTTCTGTATAATCAATCCCTTCTTGCTGACTATAACCCTTAGCCACCAGTCTGGCTTTGTTCCTTACCACTTCGCCTTTCTCACTGAGCTTGTTTCTGAAGACCCATTTTGTACCAATTATATTGAATCCATCTGGTCTAGGAACAAGATCCCAAACATCATTCCTTGTAAACTGATTTAGTTCTTCTTGCATAGCAATTATCCAGTCTGGATCTTCTAGAGCATGATCAACAGAAGTTGGCTCGATCAAAGATACAAGACCTAATTGACAGTCTGCACTGTTCTTAAGGAATGCTCTTGTTCTGATTGGATCATCCTTCTTTCCAAGAATGACATCTTCTGAATGACCAGAGATGAGTCTGGATGATCTTCTGACAGATGGTTCTTCAGAAATACTCAGATCCTCCAGAGAAGCTGATACTTGATCTTCAGATTCTTTGCTTCTGAGAAGCTCTGCTTCTGATGCGTTGCTTCTTGGCTCAACAACTTCTGATATGTCAATATCACAATCTGCAAAATTATCAAACTGCTTTGGTTTTTCAGAACCAAGCTTATCATCAAACCTGATATTGATTGATTCTTCTACAACCAATGTTTCAGTATTGTATACTCTGTAGCCTTTTGAGCGTTCAGAATATCCAAGAAGAAAACATTTTTGTGCTTTGGAATCAAACTTACCAAGATGATCTTTAGTGTTCAGAATAAAACATACACATCCAAAAGGATGGAAATATGAAATGTTGGGCTTTTTATTCTTCCACAATTCATAGGGAGTCTTATTTAGAATAGGTCTGATAGAGATTCTATTCTGAATATAGCATGCAGTGTTTATTGCTTCTGCCCAGAAATGCTTAGCCATATTGGTTTCATTGATCATGGTTCTGGCCATTTCTTGCAGAGTCCTATTCTTTCGTTCTACAACCCCATTTTGCTGTGGAGTTCTAGGACAAGAGAAATCATGGGCAATACCATTTTCTTTGAAGAATTCTTCAAAGGATTTGTTCTCAAATTCACCACCATGATCACTTCTGACCTTTATGATTTTACACTCTTTTTCAGATTGAATCTGAATGCAGAAATCAAAGAACACTGAATGAGTCTCATCCTTGTGTTTCAAGAATTTTACCCATGTCCAGCGGCTATAATCATCTACGATGACTAATCCATATTTCTTTCCTCTGACAGATGCTGTTTTGACTGGTCCAAACAGATCAATGTGCAAGAGTTCTAATGGCCTTGAGGTAGAAACAACATTCTTAGACTTGAATGCAGGTTTGGAGAACTTGCCCTTCTGACATGCTTCACAAAGAGCATCTGATTGGAATTTCAGATTAGGGAGTCCTCTGACAAGATTCAGTTTGTTAATCTGAGAGATCTTTCTCAAACTAGCATGACCTAATCTCCTGTGCCAGACCCACTGCTCTTCAGAAACAGACATAAGACAAGTCACCTTCTGACTCATAAGATCTTGCAGATCTGTCTTATAAATGTTGTTCTTCCTCTTGCCTGTAAATAGGATTGAGCCATCCTTCTGATTTACAGCCTTGCAAGACTCTTGATTAAAGATTATATCATAACCATTGTCACTCAATTGACTGATAGATAAGAGGTTATGTGTTAACCCTTCTACAAGAAGTACATTAGAGATGGAAGGAGAGTTACCAGACTTTATAGTTCCAGAGCCAATTATCTTGCCCTTCTGATCTCCTCCGAACTTGACTTCTCCTCCAGACTTAAGCACCAGGTCTTGGAACATAGACCTTCTTCCTGTCATGTGTCGCGAGCATCCAGAGTCCAGGTACCATGACATGTTGTGCTTTGTCCTTTTTGCAGTCAAGGATATCTGCAATAGGAATAATCTTATCCTTAGGTACCCACATCTTTTTGGGTCCTTTCTTGTTAGATTTTCTCAAGTTCTGATTGAACTTGGATTTAACATTGTAAGTAATAGGAGGAACAGCATGATAATTCTTAATGTGAGTTTCATGATATTTCCTAGGTTGTGTCACATGCTTCTTGGTGTGTGTTATGTGAAAACTTTGTGCATGTGAAGTGTGCCTAATATCATGAGAGTGGCCATACTTGAACTGATCATACAATGGCTTGTATGTGAGTTTCATTTCATCAACAGGTTCAAGTTTGTATGGGGTTTCACCCTCATAACCAATGCCGACTCTTTTGTTTCCAGACACAGCATATATCATAGAAGCTAGCTGACTTCTGCCAATACTTCTAGATAAGAACTTCCTGAAACTTAAATCATATTCTTTCAGAATATGGTTTAGACTGGGAGTGGATTTTTCTGAATTAGAAGGAGATCCAACATTATTGGATAATTTTAAAAGTTTTTCTTTTAATTCAGAATTCTCCAACTCAAGCTTCTTTGTTTCAAATTCAAATTGCTTTTTCAGCTTTTTGTATTTGAGACTGATCTGAGACTTGAGTTCCAGAAGTTCAGTTAGACCGGAAACTAACTCATCTCTAGTAAGTTCAGAAAATACCTCTTCAGAATCTGATTCTGATGTAGATTCTGATCCGTCATCTTCTGTCGCCATCAGCGCACAGTTGGCCTGCTCATCTTCTGAATCATCTTCTAACTCATCCCAGGTTGCCATAAGACCTTTCTTCTTATGAAACTTTTTCTTGGGACTTTCCTTCTGAAGATTTGGACATTCATTCTTGTAGTGTCCAGGCTCATTGCATTCATAGCACATGACCTTCTTCTTGTCAAATCTTCTTTCATCAGAAGATTCTCCACGTTCAAATTTCCTTGAACTTCTGAAGCCTCTGAACTTCCTTTGCTTGGTCTTCCAGAGTTGATTTAGCCTTCTGGAAATCATGGACAGTTCATCTTCTTCTTCAGATTCTGATTCTTCAGGATCTTCTTCTTTGGCCTGAAAAGCGTTAGTGCATTTCTTGATATTTGATTTTAATGCAATAGACTTACCTTTCTTTTGAGGCTCATTTGCATCCAGCTCAATCTCATGGCTTCTCAAGGCACTGATAAGCTCTTCCAGAGAAACTTCGTTCAGATTCTTCGCAATCTTGAATGCAGTCACCATCGGACCCCATCTTCTGGGTAAGCTTCTGATGATCTTCTTTACATGATCAGCCTTGGTGTATCCCTTGTCAAGAACTCTCAATCCAGCAGTAAGAGTTTGAAATCTTGAAAACATCTTTTCAATGTCTTCATCATCCTCCATCTTGAAGGCTTCATACTTCTGGATTAAGGCTAGAGCTTTAGTCTCCTTGACTTGAGCACTTCCTTCATGAGTCATTTTCAAGGACTCATATATGTCATAGGCCGTTTCCCTGTTAGATATCTTCTCATACTCAGCATGAGAGATAGCATTCAGCAAAACAGTTCTGCATTTATGATGATTCCTGAAAAGCTTCTTTTGATCATCATTCATTTCTTGCCTTGACAGCTTTGCGCCTCTGGCATTTACTGGATGTTTGTAACCATCCATCAGAAGATCCCATAGATCACCATCTAGACCCAGAAAGTAACTTTCCAGTTTATCTTTCCAGTATTCAAAGTTTTCACCATCAAATACCGGCGGTCTAGTATAACCATTGTTACCGTTGTATTGCTCAGCAGAGCCAGATGTAGATGCAGGTGTAGGTGTAGTCCTTTCACTTTCATCAACCATCTTTTAAATGAAGCGTTTTTCTCTTCCTGAATCTTTTCTAAACACGGTTAAGTGCTTGCACCTTAGAACCGGCGCTCTGATGCCAATTGAAGGATAGAAAAACACTTAGAAAGGGGGGGATTGAATAAGTGTAACTTTAAATCTTGGACGATAAAAATAAATTGCACAATTATTTTTATCCTGGTTCGCTGTTAACGAAGCTACTCCAGTCCACCCCCGCAGAGATGATTTACCTCAACTGAGGATTTAATCCACTAATCGCACGGATTACAATGGTTTTCCACTTAGCCGCAACTAAGTCTTCCAGAGTCTTCTGATCACAACTTGATCACTCCAGGAACAACTGCTTAGTTCACTCCTAAGACTTTTCTAGAGTCTACTGATCAACACGATCACTCTAGGCTTAGTTCACTCCTAAGACTTCCTCTAGAGTATTCTGATCAACCTGATCACTCTAGTTACAAACTGCTCAGCCAACTGCCAAGACTTCCTAGAGTATACTGATCACACTGATCACTCTAGTTCCTTACAACTTAATGTAATCAATTCAAGAGTTTACAAATGCTTCTTAAAAGCTATAATCACAACTGTGATATTTCTCTTAACGTTTAAGCTTAATCTCACTAAGATATTACAACAGCAATGTAGTGAGCTTTGATGAAGATGAAGATTCTGAGTTTTGATTTGAACAGAGTTTCAGCAAGTTAATTTGAATTGTATTGGTGCGAAATCGTTAACCTTGCTTCTCATCAGAACTTCATATTTATAGGCGTTGAGAAGATGACCGTTGAATGCATTTAATGCTTTGCGTGTTCCGTACAGCTTTGCATTTAATGTTATACGCTTTTGTCAACTACCTCGAGCCTTGTTCACGCTGTGTCTACTGACGTAGCCTTTAGTAGCTTTAACGTTCCTTTTGTCAGTCAGCGTAGTCTGCCACGTGTACTTCCTTCTGATCTGATGTTTGTGAATACGACGTTTGAATATCATCAGAGTCAAACAGCTTGGTGCAGAGCATCTTCTGATCTTCTGACCTTGAAGTGCTTCTGAGCGTGATACCATCTTCTGATCTTCAGTGCTTCTGATCTCATGTTCTTCTGATGCTTCCATAGACCCATGTTCTGATTCTGCTTCGACCATCTTCTGATGTCTTGCCAGACCATGTTCTGATGTTGCATGCTGAACCATTTGAGACACAACTTCTGAGCGCTGAATTATGCGTACTCTTTATATATTTCCTGAAAGGGAAATTGCATTTGATTAGAGTACCATATTATCTTAAGCAAAATTCATATTATTGTTATCATCAAAACTAAGATAATTGATAAGAACAAATCTTGTTCTAACATAGATGACATGTTCCACTGGTGCTTTTTCTATCGGATTTGCAGCCAGCAAAATCTGAATCCGAGAATCCTACCAAATGGCACTCATTTCCCTTTGGATACCATAGGCCATATGTAGTAGTTCCACGTAAGTATCGCAGAATTCTTTTGACAGCTTTTAAGTGAGATTCTTTTGGACAAGATTGATATCTTGCACACATACACACACTAAACATAATGTCTGGTCTTGAGGCAGTAAGATACAATAGTGAACCTATCATACCTCGGTATAATTTCACGTCAACCTCTTTACCTTTCTCATCTTTGTCTAGATTGGTATTTGTTGCCATAGGTGTGTCAATTTCCTTTGCTTCACTCATTCCAAATCTTTTGAGCAGCTCCGTACAGTATTTAGTTTGATTCACAAACGTTCCATGACTGAGTTGCTTGATTTGTAGGCCAAGGAAGAAATTTAGCTCACCCATGAGACTCATCTCAAATTCACTCTGCATAAGCTTAGAGAAATCTTTGACAAGTTTTGCATTAGTCGACCTAAATATAATATCATCTACATAAATTTGGACTAAGAGAATATCTTTATCTTTTCTTTTAATAAAGAGAGTAGTGTCAACTTTACCCCTAGAGTACCCTTGACTAAGGAGAAATTTGCTCAAACGTTCGTACCAAGCCCGAGGGGCTTGTTTAAGACCGTATAGAGCACGTTTCAGCTTATAGACATGAGTTGGATACATGTAATTCTCAAAGCCGGGTGGCTGAGCAACATAGACTTCTTCATTTATATAGCCATTTAGAAAGGCACTTTTAACATCCATTTGGAATAGTTTGAAGTCTTTAGAACAAGCATAAGCAAGTAAGAGACGAATAGCTTCGAGACGTGCTACAGGAGCGTATGTCTCTTCATAATCAATACCTTCCTCTTGATTATAACCTTGGGCAACTAATCTAGCTTTGTTTCTAGTAATAACGCCGTTTTCATCAAGTTTGTTACGAAAAACCCATCTAGTGCCTATTACTTGATGATCTCCCGGATGAGGGACTAAGTCCCAAACATCATTCCGTTTAAATTGGTTTAATTCTTCTTGCATGGCCATTAGCCAATGCTCATCAAGTAATGCATCCTTAGCGTTTTTCGGCTCAACTTGTGAAACAAAAGCAAAATGATGACAGAAGTTACTTATCTTTGAGCGTGTTGTAACGCCCCTTGAGATGTCTCCTATTATATTGTCAATTGGATGGTCTTTCACATTTGTCCAGGCCTTGGGAAGTTCTTCATTGTTTGAGATGCTTTCTTTTTCATTTTCATCGTGAGACTCATCTTTCTCTCTCTCAGCATCTTTCTTTACAATACTTTCATTCTCGTCTTCCTTATCCTTGATAATGTCTTCAGTGGATGGACCTGCACCATTAAACGAAAGACCTTTCTCGACATATTTTGTATAAGATTCATCAAAAGACACGTGTACTGACTCTTCTACTATAAGTAATCTCTTATTATATACCCGATATGCTTTGCTAGATTGTGAGTAACCAAGGAATATGCCCTCATCAGCTTTAGCATCGAATTTACCAAGATTATCCTTACCATTGTTCAAGACAAAACACTTGCAACCGAATACATGGAGATGAGATACATTAGGTTTTCTACCTTTTAGTAATTCATAGGGAGTTTTGTTCAGTATGGGACGTATTATTATCCTATTCAAAACATAACATGCGGTACTAATCGCGTCAGCCCAGAAATACTTAGGTAGATTACCCTCATTCAGCATTGTTCTTGCCAGCTCCTCTAGAACCCGATTTTTATGTTCAACTACTCCGTTTTGTTGAGGTGTTCTAGGAGCTGAAAAGTTATGCTCAATTCCATGTTTATCACAGTATTTTTCAAAAAGAATGTTTTCAAACTCTCCACCGTGATCACTTCGAATTGCAACTATTTTGTTGTTCATTTTGTTTTGACATAATCTTGCAAATTGTGTGAAAGCTGGAAAAGTTTGATCCTTACTAGGTAGAAAGATTGTCCAACAAAATCTAGAGTAATCATCGACAATGACAAAACCATAGGTGTTTCCACCTATGCTTTTAGTCCTTGAAGGGCCAAAGAGATCCATGTGAAGTAGTTCGAGAGGGCGTGATGTTGAAACCACGTTCTTTGATTTAAAAGAGATTTTTGTTTGCTTTCCCTTTTGACAAGCATCACATAGATGATCTTTTGAAAACTTCATTTTAGGTAAGCCGATTACTAAATCTTTTGAGACAACTTTATTAAGTAAGTCAAAATTTATGTGAGCGAGACGTCTATGCCAAAGCCATGAGTCTTCGCCCAGAGCGATTAGACACTTGGTACTAGACTTAGATACCTCATCCAAGTTTAACATGTAGATGTTGTTTACTCTTAAGCCCTTAAACATAATGTCTCTTTTCTTAGTATGTTCTATTGTGCAGCCAGAATTTGTAAACATTACTTTAAAATCTTTGTCACACAATTGACTTATACTTAAAAGATTATGTTTAAGACCTTCTACTAGCAGCACATCAGTTATAGTAGTGGTAGAAGGGTTACCTACACTTCCTTTACCAAGTATGGCTCCCCGATTGTTATCTCCATAGGTGACATACCCCTTTTTCTTTGCTTGAAACTCAACGAAAAGAGATAGGTCTCCCGTCATGTGTCTTGAACACCCGCTATCAAGGAACCACAACCTTTCGGCAATGTCAAGACACTTTTCCTGCAAGATTAATTTAGAGAGGGAGGTCCCCAATTTTCATTGGGTCCTTGGTAGTGAGTACACAATTTGTTGTACTTAGGCAACCATTGAAATACTCCTTTAGGAACTAAAATTCTCCTAAATTTGCATTTTTCAATGGTATGTCCCTTTTTGCAACAATAATGACAGGTAATATGATGAGAATATGGTGTTTTGCTAGTTGATACTTTTGGTACAAAAGTGTATTTACTATATAAAGGAGTATACGATCTTTTGAACCTTTTTGGATCAACGGCAAAAGTCACTTTTGGTTGCAGAGCCTTGTCTAACTTGGCTTTTAGATCTCTTACTTCTTTTTGCCAAATGTGACATGTCTCACAACCAAACCATGATGTAGGATCTATTTCAACTTTATCCTTTTGAATATCTAGCATAGATTGTTTTAAAGCTTCCATATCCTTTTCGGTTTTCTCAACTTTTGATTCAAGATATGAAAATATTTTCTTATTTGAGGCCAAAAGTTTGAAAGCTTTAATTGCATCTCTATGTAATTCTTCAAAAGCAAGTTTTAGTTGAGAATGAGATACCTTATCTACGAGTTCAGATTTAAGATGACTTACAGCTTTCTTTTTCTTGTGTTGATGAGCCATGAAACATAGGTTTGCTGATTCTTCTTCATCGCTTGATGAGCTTTCACTAGATGAATCACTTTCCCATGCTATGTAGGCTCTTTTAGATTTGTTATGACCTTTGCTTTGGTTCTTCTCTTTTTCTTTCTTAAGGTATGGACAGTCCGGTTTGTAGTGACCGGCTTTCCCACAATTGAAGCAAAGGCCTTTGATTTTTCCTTTGTTGTCGTCATCTTGTTTGAACTTGTTTGATTGCTTTCTATAGTTGATCAAGCCTTTGTCAGAATGTTTTGCTCCATTTTTCTTTAGATATTTGTTGTATCTTCGCACAAACAGTCCCATTTCCTCATCATCGGAGTCTTCGTCATCACTTGTATCACTATCCTTTAGCTCTTGTCTTGAGGTCTTGGAGCTTGAAGCTTTTAGAGCTATTGACTTCTTCTCTACCTCTTTCTCCATGTTTTTTTCTTTCTTTGCCCTTTTCTCATGCATGTCAAGGCATTTAAGGTGTTGTTCATGTTCCTCTAGTTTGCCAAAGAGAGTGGTAATGTCTAAGGTGTTTAGATCATTTGCTTCCTTTATTGCTGTAACCTTGGGTTGCCATTCCCTGTTCAAGCATCTTAAGATTTTGTTAGTAGCAACTGCATTGGAAACAGGTCTATCAAGAGAATTTAACCGATTTTTCAGGTGAACGAATCTCTTCTGCATGTTTTCGATGGATTCACCATCTTCCATGTGGAAGAGTTCGAACTCTTGAGTTAACATATTGATCCTAGCTAGTTTGACATCATCCGTTCCCTCGTGGGCAACTTGCAATGTGTCCCACATAGCTTTAGCGGATCTACAATGGGAAACGCGATAGTATTCATCAACTCCTAGAGCTGAGATTAGAATGTTTCTCGCTTTCCAATCGTATGCATATCTCTTTTCATCTTCAGCATCCCAAGTATTTTCTGGTTTTGGAACAACTGCACCAGCTGCATTTGTCATGGTGATCTGAAAGGGACCATTGACAATAGCTATCCAGATGTTCCTATCAATTGCATTGATGTGGACACACATACAATCCTTCCAATAGCCATAGTTTTCACCGTTGAAAACTGGAGCTCTAGTGTGAGCCCCTTTAGGTCCGGAAGCCATCTTTCCAATAAGTGTTTCACGTAGCACGAAATAAACCAGAGCTCTTGATGCCACTTGTTAGACGCTGGCCTTAGGATCTAGAGGGGGGGTGAATAGATCTTGCACAGTTTTGCAGAATTAATTGAACTTTAAGCGGAAGTGATTCTGAATCGACTCGCGTCTATTCCGAACCACTATTGAAACGATTGTATGTGTGTTAAAACCACTAACCAGCTTGAGATAAACGATAAGAGAATACACTATAGAATCAATACGTCGCTCTATTGAAAATCAATTAACTTCTTATATGATAAACTACGTTTGCAATGCAGTAATGGTGAAAGAAGCAAAAACACAAACACTTGGTGATAATGATCAAATTGATGGTGGTTCAATGTGTGATGGATTGTGATGTTTATATAAGTCCTTAATTCACAATCTTAACACTCGAATCGTTGATCAATTTGCTATTATAACCAAATATGAACAGAATGTAAATGAAAAGGTAAAAGCGATAAGAACACGATATTTGTTTAGGCAGTTCGTCGATCGTCCTCGCTACGACTACGTCTGCCCCCAATTCCAAACTGAAATTGGGAAATCTTTCATTAATGTTGAAAGTAGTATATACAAAGAAGATAACAAAGCGATAAACCATAAACCAATTATGTCGATCCTTTGAATCTTCTTCCCCCTTATTCTTGAGTCAGATCAAGGTTATCCAAGAGCTTCACTCGATCCCTTTTCTGCAGTGTCTTGAATTGCCTTGAACCCTTGTTCTTCAATCTTCACACTCAGATGGATCCTCGATGAAACCTCTTGATAAAAACCCCCAAGAAACACCTATCTTGGAGGACAAAACCCGCAGATTTTATTCACCAAAAACCCCACAAATCTTCACCCACTAGGAATCTTCAATTCAGTTCCATGGACGTTATCGAACTCGATCACTAACCCTCAACGCAAGAATGATTATGTGTAATTGTGTTGGAGATGACGAAGAACGAAGATGAGAAGCCTTTGTGTATCTTTCAGTCGTTGGTGTTGATTGTAATAATTGAACCTTGGATAATATATATGATAGCTTAACAGTTGGAGATGAGAGAAACAGAATTTTTTGCATTCTTGATCAGTTAGGTCGACCTATTGTAGTGCTTGGGTCGACCTAGCAGAGCTTGCAGAATTTTGCTCCCAGTTAGGTCGACCTGTTGAAGGAGTAGGTCGACCAGAATTCACTTCAGATGCGTTTTGGGGACATTTTCTCAGATTAGGTCGACCTAGTTGTTGTGTAGGTCGACCTAGCAGACTGATATGTAAATTTCTTCAATTTAGGTCGACCTAGATGATGTGTGAGTCGACCTAGCAGAAGTATATGGATTTTTCTCCATTTTAGGTCGACCTGGGTTGACAGTAGGTCGACCTAACTGCTGCTTTTCTGCATTCTTCTTGTTTTGCTTGTGTTGAGTCGATCTATATGCATAATAGATCAACCTGTTCTGTCATGAGTGATCAATGCTTGCTTTTCTTTGAGTTTTCTGCTCCCGCTTTGTTGTTTGAATGCTTATTGAGTTTGCCATGAATCAAAAACATCTTTGAGTGTAATCTTGTATTCACAATATGTTTAAAAGGTCAAAAGAATCAATCATAATATTTGAAGAATATACAGCTTTATATTGTTTCTAAATAAGGAAATATTCTTGGAGACTAAGGAGTTGAAGACCTTGATTGTAGCAGAAGTTACTTCTTATTGGTAATAGTAAATTAGTTGTGATTGAAGGCCCAAATCCAGTTGGGAATCAGATATAAAAAGAAAGGTTTGTAACCTAGTTTGAGACGACTCAAGATGTAGAACTATAGGGTTTGTCTAGGTGAATCTCCCAGGCTGTGGGAAGATCACCATGTGATTCTCGAAGTTGTGAAGCAAGAGAAGTAGTGTCGACCTTGAAGCTTGTAGGGAAGAGGTGCATTATTCTTGGAGGAAGCTTTGAAGTAACTCTAAGTTATTGTTCTTAGTCAAGAGTCTTGGCTAGGTATTGTCATGGAAGTGCATCTTCCAGTTGTTTAAATAGTTGTTGCAGGGTTGTAACAGTTAGGTATCACTAGGGAGTGAGCGGAGGTTCCCTTGTCTTAGATGGAGTTAAAAGTTAAAGGTTGCATTGGGTAGTGACTAGGTAAACCGGAGGTTTTTTATCTGTAAACCAGAGGTTTTTTACATAAAATGGTACTATTGATAGTGAAATGTTCTTCCTGGCTTGGTAGCTCACAAAATAGGTGTGTTTGTCACTAAACTGGGTTAACAATTGCTCGTGTTCTTTACTTTTCAGTACTGTGCAAAATTGTTTATATCTTGCCTGTGTAATTCATGATAGACCAGATGTCTTGATATTCTATAGGACATCTGAGTCTGGTGCACCAGAATTTCATTGTCAATATGAAAATAAATCACAAGTGGAAAGTGCATCAAGCATGTCCGACTATCAAATAATAATCCTGCATAAAACACAAGTCCAGACAAACAAACAAACAATCCACAAATCCAATGATCAAATGGCCATTAATTAATCAAGTGCGAACAAAGCGTGACTGTCATACCCCAAAATTTGCCCATCATATTTTTACTGTTAAGCTCATTCAAGTATCAAAAGCTCAAGACTCAACCGAATACACATTCTCTTGATCAAAGGCTCATAAACTAGGGTTTTGAATTTCTTGGTAAAAAAGGATCAATCAGGGTCTCCAATGGACTTCATATGACTTCTTAGGTCTCAAACTGTCCCCATGACAAGTTTCAAGCCTCAGTTCCCAAGATTGCTCAGTCAAAAGCTCAGAAAGTCAACAGTCGACTAGTTTGACCTAAAAGTCAACTGTAGTCAAAAACAGTCAAAATTCCTGATTTTTGGTCAAAATCCTTATTTTGAAGTAACATTCATCATTTGATCAAGGTTTGATCATGATTCATCAAGGAAAGTTTAGAAATCAACAAAACTCAAGGTTACTAATTTAGGGTTTTTGACCTAAAAGTCAACTAAACTTTGACCAGCCATAACTTTCATATGGAACATCAGAAATTTCCCAAACAAAGCCTATTTTAAAGGAAATTGAATTCTCTACAACTTTGTCTCTCTAAATCCAAGTCCAAAAATGCTTCATTTGGTAGATATTAGCCAAAACACTACAGGTCCTTTTTGAAAGTCAACCAAAAGCAGTTTTTGTCAAAGCCCATATCATCAAGATAAAATCTCCAAATGGGAAAAAGGTTCCAAAGTGGCTTTTAGAGGACATTATGAGCTTTCAAAAAGTCCTAGAACTATTCCATATCTTAAAAACTGAGGGAGATATGCCTTATCAAAGTTGGACAAATTTGGGTGAAAAAATATGGTTCAAAATGAGTTTTCTTGCAAATGGACTCAATCTTTTTTGATTCAACCTTGATCCTCAAGTTATCCAAGGCTTAAAATCCAATTGCCACGAATTTATAGGATTTATTTGATTTATAATGAATTTTTTATTCATTTAAAGTGATTAAATTCAAATAAATCAAGTAAAAATCAAAGATTTGGTTTTAGGTCTATTATGTGATGAAAATATCAAGATTATATCATTATAATTGGATCAAATTTCGTGATTAAAGAGATTGGAAAGAGAATATTGAAATTGGACCAAAATTAGAAAGATTCAATGTTGATTTTCAATCAAATTCTAATTTCCTTGATTCACTAAAATCTAGTTCAATTTGTTAACCTAATTTCATCTAATATAAATATGCAAGTCATTCAAATCATAGGGGGACGAAAAATCTGCAGCCAAAAGCCAATAGTGTGCTCTTAAAAATTCAAGAAAAGTGGGATATTGAATTCAAGATTGGAGGCCAATTCAAAGGTTTTTGTGGATTCCAAAACGTTCCTGGAGACTTTCCGAAGCGACCCCGATCGTTGCCAACAATTAAAGCACCAAGAATACTCCACGGTTCATCACGGTTTGCTCTCACTTTTGTGATTTTCGATTTTAACATTTTACTCATCATGAATGAAATTCGACTGCATAATATTGTTTGTCATGGTGTTTGCAAGCTATTGGTACCCTTTAATTGAAGCTTAGGTGCATGTATGATGGTACGCCATTGTTAGGTTTAGCAAGCTCCAAATTAGGGATATTGAGTTAGAAGGAAAATTGACCAAAACCATGGGTATCATTGAGTTCAGGGGGAGATTTATGGTTAAACCATGTCTTCTTCAAATCTAATTTATCCATCGCTTTTGTTGAGATTGAAGTTGGCAGGTATTGGATATGAAGAAAGTCATAGCAAATCCCAGGCCAATTCGTATCTAATCCCAGAAAGAAAAAGCAAGTGAAGAAGACGACCCAGGCCCAAGGCGCGTGTTTAGTTCTTTTTGAATTTTGGTCAATTTAATTTTCCTATATTTTATTTGTTGGTTGTACAGTTAACAGCATAGTGAAAGTGGCCCAGTGGAGTGAAGGCTTGTTCACCGCTATCGAGTGCAGGGGCGTGGGATTGATTCTTGCTCCCTGCATATTGTTTTGATTTATTTCTTTGATAAGCCTTAGTTACGGATCTGGTAATCTCAACCCACGCGCGTTTACGATGTGTCCTCATGATGCGACCATCATATCTCATCAAGTCAAAATCCAACATCCACCAAGCTGCAAGCCTACCATGGACACTCAAGGGCCAGCCACACTGAATCCAACGCCTAGTTTTCTTTTAATTCTTTTTAATTTTAGTTCTTTTTCATTGCTTTTCTTTTTATTTTTCTCTTCTTACATAAACCTTTTTTTGTGTTAACTTTTTTTTTAATTAGTAAATTAGGTTTTGATTAGTAACTTAGGGTAATTAAATTAGTGAATTAATTTTAGGTTGAAATTAATTAGGGTTAGTAATTGATAAAATTAGATTTTATTTAATTATTTAAATTTTAGGTTTCTTTAATAATTTAAGTTTAGGTTTTTATTTAAATTTAGGTTTTTGTTAATAATTTAAAATTAGATTTTTTAATTTAATTTAGGTTAAACACTTTAGGCTAATTAGGTTTATTTAATCAATTGATTTTTCCTTGCAATTTTAGTTTAGTGCAGTTAGGCTCAGTAATTAGTTTCCCATTAACCCTTGTTAACCCATTAGGTTTTGCTACTGGTAAGAGTTGTCTATTAACTGTAGGTTTTTTAAACCCTTAAGTTTTAACCTCTAGGTTTATCATTAGGTTTTTAGCCATAAGGTTTTTACCCTGATTTTTCTAAACTTATATTTTATTCGCATGCCTTTAATTTATTTTATTTTCGCCATTTAAATTCTAGAAAATGTGTATAGGCTTGCAAGGTTTTTTTGTAATAGCTTAGGACTTTTAAATTTCCGCCTTTAATTTCTGCCTTTTATTTTCTACTTTTTCCCCGGGTTTTTTGGCTATGTATCCCCCATCCCGAAGCCTTGTAATAGCGTAGGATTTTACTTTCCGCAAATTATAACTGCTATTATACTGCGTGGTTAGTAACAATAGGGAGTGACAAAAATTTAAGGAATTTAGTTTGCCTAATACATGATAAAAATATTCGAACTGAATCACGTGATTGTTGCACACACTCACCTTTATGGTAACCTTTCTTATGCTGCCTTTCGATTTAAAAATATTCAAGTCCCTCGAATACGAGGATGCCTTAGAAAATGTTGCTCTCAGTTCATTATCATCATAAAAAGATCATAAGTCCCTTCGAAGTTGCCTAAACAAAAATGATCTTGTCCCTCGATGTTGCCTCGGTTAAATGATGATTGTCCCTTCGAATGCTAAGGTATCCTCATTGGTTGCCTAAAATGACTATTATATCCTTCCCTGAGACTTCCTACCCTCTTTATGGTAGGGACAGTCTTATGGCGAACGATAATCCTCGATGACCCTTTTCAAATCCAATGAAAGGACTACCTGCCCTCTTTATGGTATGGATAGCCCTTTCAAACAAAAGTCTTAAAGAACATAAAAATTAAACTTAGGGTAGGTTCTCTTAAATGCTTTCTCTATTCAAATTCAAATCAAAAATACTTTTCCCACTCCTTTTCAAATTACTTTAAAAAAGGCTACGCTTATTTTACAAGCTAAAGTCCTTATTCAAATCATTTTCCTATTCACACACTTCACTTCAAACATTTTGAAAACAAAAAGTGAGCTAAGCAATTAAGAGCCCATGGATAACCATGGAAACAAAGGGCGCTTACACCTTCCCTTTGTATAACCTACCCTCCGAACTCAAAGTCTTTTAAAAGGAATTTCCTGTTCTTTTTGCCTTTCCAATTGGATAAAATAAAATTCGGTGGCGATTCTTGCTATCCACAACATTTCAAAAAGTCAGTTCTCCCACCGTATTAAAGTGGCATATTGCTCTCTTGAATCGCCTTAGGAAGCTTGCACAAGTTAACAAACGAGTTAGTAATAACAAGGAACGAAAACCGAAGTAAAGCATTCATATCACTACTCAATTCAAGTTTAATCCATGAAGAAACAAGCTTCAAATACGTGTCGGAACACCGAAAACAAACACGGGACAACACCATTTCAACTCATAAAAATGTCCGAAAACTCAATTAAAATTGACCAAAACAATACCAGTATCCGATAATCATCGAAATAAGTCACAACATGTGTCAAACAAAAATTAAATCAACAATTAAGCGCATTTGCAAACACATGACAACATTGTTTCATGTCATGAAAAAAGCCCAAAAACTCAATTAAAATCAACCAAAACCATACCGATATCCAACAAATACCGAATCTAGTCAAAACATGTATCAAGCAAGCACTAAAACAATAATTATATGAACTTATCACCACAAGACATCATTGCTTCATGTATCGGTATCCACAAAAAAAACAATGAAAATCATCATTTAAGCGCATAAAATCGAATACCGACATTCAAAACTTCTCTTGGAAATTATAAGAAACATGCAACAATTAAATCCATATCGACATAGTTGGTTCCAAGCATCCAACCAATATTATTCAAGCATTAGACAACTCGAAAAGCAACTCGAAACAATTAATTTGACTCATGAAAATCCAACAACAATTAATTTGACTAATGAAATTCAAACAACAAATAATTTGACTCATGAAACTCAAGCAACAACTAATTCATCTCATGAAATTCAAGCAACAAACAATTCAACTCATGAACTCGAAATTAAAAGCGACACGCGAATTCTATCAATCAACACAACAATTATTTGATTATTCACGAACTCGAAACCAAACGCGACACACGAGTTTCACAATTCTCATAATTCAATAATTCAAGATCCAAACAAATATCAAGCAAATTTCAACTCATGAATTAAGATTTAACAATTATAGATCCAAACAATTAACACATTCAAGATTTAATTAACTCATGGAATTCAAGATTCAACAATTATTATCAAACTCATGCAAGAATTTATATAAAAAATTATTATAATATCATCAACATCCAACAATTAATCAAGAATCAAAGCATTTACCGAAATAGAAGAATTGATCAAAGGAGAAGAGAGAGAGAGAGAGGCGCAAAATCTGAGGGAGGGAGAGAGAAGTCAGCGGCGGTTCATGGTGGCCAGAGAGGGAGTAGCACGACGGTCCGAGCGGTGGTCGGAGGGACGTGTCGTGGTGGTTCGTTGGAAAATTTGGAGAAAGAGCACTTGAGAGCTTGAGAGAGAATTGAATCTTTGTGTGATTTTTTGTAAGAATGAGAATAATCTCTTTTGAATTTGAGTTAAAAACAATATATAGTGAGAGCTTTAGGACACGTTTGGCAAATTCACTTGAGAAAAATGGTTTTTGGAATCAATCCCTTGTATTTTCTTAATATCAATTTTGGTTGCGAGACATTTTCATCGTATTTTCATGTACCGTTTGAGAAACAAGCCATAAACCTAAATTTTCTGAGCATAATTCAAACTCGAATCTTAAAGCAAACTTGTAAATGATGAAATTTGTGAAAAATTTCCACTGATATCGTCCCAAACCGATAAAAATTGAGAGAGCTATGAATTTTGCAATATCGAGAAACAATGGACTAAAATTTGGTTCAGCATGAAATTTCCACAGTATTTTGCAATTTCGAAGATGTTTGGAACTAAATTTGCTCCTGATCTAAACAGATAAATTGAAGAGGAAGTCAAGGAGATTCACGTGCCCAAACAAAAAGTTATGAATTTTTGAACTTGAAATGTGAAATGTTGAATTTCAGGTCAAACTGTTTCGAATAAACTGAAACCCTTGATTTTTATGGCAATCTGAGGCATGTTGGAACAAATGAGAGCTTTTCATGATAAGGAGTTGATGAGTCATTGATTAAATATCCTAGAGGAAAGCGTTGAACGCACTTCAGTTCCGAAATCCTGAGTTCACGTTTTATTGTCTGAAGAAACAACAAAATCAAACTTTACTGTTGCAAACGCTTCGGCTACGAAAAACCTTGATGCTTCTTGAATTGATCAAAAGAAAAGAGGATAATAGCTTGACATATCAACTAAGCACCAAAGTACCTTGATCCCATCTTAATGTATGAATGCATATGATTATGAAACACAAGTCAATTAATGTTAAAAGAGGATGGCAAATTTTGGGGTGCAACAGCTTGTTAGAACAAGAATTGTTCTGATCAATATTCTTAGTTTTGATGATAACATTATATATGAATTTTGTATAAGACAATGTGGTACTCTAATCCTATGAATTTTCCATTTCAGGAAATATATAAAGAATATGCACAATTCAGCGCAAGAAGCACTGACTCAGAAGGTTCAAGTATGCAACATCAGAACATGCTCTCGCAAGACTTCAGAACATGGTCTATGAAGCATCAGAAGAACTTGAGTTCAGAAGCAGAAGCACTGAAGTTCTTATGGTATCACGCTAGAAGCACTTCAAAGTCAAAAGACAAGAAGATGCTCTGCACCAAGCTGAATGACTCTGATATTCAAACGTTGTATCTACAAACATCAGATCAGAAGCAAGTACAAGATGACAGGCTACGCTGACTGACAAAAGGAACGTTAGAAGCTATTAAAGGCAAAGTCAGTTAAAGTAGGAAAAGCAAGGCTCGAGGTAGTTGACAAAAGAGTGAAACATTAAATGCAAAGTTGTACGGATCACACAACGCATTAAATGCTCCCAATGGTCATCTTCTCATAACGCCTATAAATAGTGACGTTCTGATCAGAAGCAAGGTTACGAATTTACGAATTCACGAACAACTCTTACAAACTTGCTGAAACGCTGTTGAATCAAACTCTATCAAAATTCATCTTCAACCTCACTTCTCTTGTAATATCTTAGTGAGATTTAAGCTTAGAACTTAAGAGAAATATCACAGTTGTGATTATAGCTTTTTAAGAAGCATTTGAATACTCTTGTAAACCTTTATTTTACATTGATTTATAAAAGGTTTCTAGAGTGATCAAGTTGTGATCAGTAGACTCTAGAAGACTTAGAAGTTTCTAAGTGGTGTATTTCCTAGAGTGATCAAGGTGTGATCAGAATACTCTAGAAGACTTAGAGGGTATCTAAGTGGAAAACCATTGTAATCAAGATTGATTAGTGGATTAAATCCTCAGTTGAGGTAAATCACTCTAAGGGGGTGGACTGGAGTAGTTTCATTAACAATGAACCAGGATAAAAATATTGTGCATTGTTTTTATCTTAAGAGTTTTTAAAGTCACACTTGTTCAAACCCCCTTTCTAAGTGTTTTTCTATCCTTTAATTGGCATCAGAGTGCCGGTTCTAGGTGCAAGCACTTAACCGTGTTAGAAAAAGATTCAGAGTAACAAAAACACTAAGTCAATATGGTTGATGCTATTCCTCCTCCTACTACATATACTTCAAATGATCAACACAACAATGGAAATGGAAATGAATATTCTAGACCACCAGTAGTTGATGGTGAAAACTTTGAATACTGGAAAGATAGATTGGAAAGTTATTTTCTGGGTCTAGATGGTGATTTGTGGGACTTGCTTGTGGATGGTTACAAACATCCAGTGAATGCTAATGGAGCAAAGATGTCAAGACAAGAGATGAGTGATGATCAAAAGAAACAATTTAAAAATCATCATAAGTCTAGGACTATTCTGCTGAATGCTATATCTCATTCTGAATATGAGAAGATATCAAACAGAGATATTGCCCATGACATCTTTGAATCATTGAAGATGACTCACGAAGGAAATGCCCAAGTCAAAGAGACTAAAGCTCTGGCATTAATCCAGAAGTATGAAGCCTTCAAGATGGAGGATGATGAAAACATTGAAACAATGTTCTCAAGATTTCAAACCTTGACTGCTGGATTAAGAGTGCTTGACAAGGATATACAAAGGCTGATCATGTCAAGAAGATAATCAGAAGCTTGCCCAGAAGATGGGGCCCAATGGTGACTGCATTCAAGATAGCAAAGAATCTGAATGAAGTCTCTTTGGAAGAGCTGATCAGCACCTTGAGGAGTCATAAAATTGAGCTGGATGCTAATGAACCTCAGAAGAAAGGTAAGTCTATTGCATTAAAATCTTTAAATAAAAAATGCACCAACGCTTTTCAGGCAGAAGAAGAAGATTCTGAAGAATCAGAATCAGAAGAAGAAGAAGATGAACTGTCCATGATCTCTAGAAGGGTAAACCAACTCTAGAAGAGTAAGCAAAGGAGTTCAAGAACTTCAGAAGTTCTAAAAAGCCTGAAAGAGGAGAATCTTCTGGAATCAAAAGATCTGACAAAAAGAAGGTCACGTGCTTTGAGTGCAAGGAGCCAGGTCACTACAAGAATGAGTGTTCAAAGCTTCAGAGGGAGAAGCCCAAGAAGAAGTTTCATAAGAAGAAAGGTCTTATGGCAACTTGGGATGATTCAGATTCATTAGAATCAGAATCAGACTCTGAAGACGAGCAAGCCAATATAGCATTGATGGCTACTGTGGATGATGGATCAGAATCTACATCAGAATCAGACTCTAACTCTGAAGAGGTATTTTCTGAACTATCTAGAGATGAGCTTGCTTCCAGTGTAGCTGAAATTCTTGAAATCAAGGCTAAGCTTAGTATCAAGTACAAAAAGCTGAGAAAGCTCTTTGTATCTGAAACTAAGAAGCTTGAATTAGAAAATTATGAACTTAAAGAAAAAGTTTTAAAACTATCTAAAGATGCTGAGTCATCTTCTGGTTCAGAAAAATCTATTCCAAGCTTGAACAATATTCTTAAAGAATATGACTTGAGTTTCAGGAAATTCTTATCTAGAGGTATTGGTAGAAGTCAACTTGCCTCTATGATATATGCTGTGAGTGGAAACAAGAGAGTTGGCATAGGTTATGAGGGTGAAACCCCATATAAACTTGAACCTGTGGATGATATGAAAATAACATACAAGCCATTGTATGATCAGTTCAAGTATGGCCACTCCCATGATATTAGGCTCACCTCACATGCTAAAAGCTTTCACATTACACACACAAAGAAGCATGTGACACAAAATAGAAAATATCATGTTGCTCAACCTAAGGAATATCATGTTGTACCTCCTGTTAAATATCATGCTAAACCCAGGTTCAATCAGAAATTTAGGAAAACTAACAAGAAAGGACCCAAGAAAATGTGGGTACCTAAGGAGAAGATAATTTCTGTTGCAGATATCCTTGGCAGCAAAGAAGAAAAAGCAAAACATGTCATGGTACCTGGACTCTGGGTGCTCGCGGCACATGACGGGAAAAAGGTCTATGTTCCAAGACCTGGTGCTTAAGTCCGCTGGAGAAGTCAAGTTTGGAGGAGATCAGAAGGGCAAGATTATTGGCTCAGGAACCATAAGTACTGGTAACTCTCCTTCCATATCTAATGTACTTCTTGTAGATGGATTAGCTCATAACTTATTGTCCATAAGTCAATTAAGTGACAATGGTTATGGCATAATCTTCAATCAAAAGTCTTTCAAAGCTGTAAGTCAGAAGGATGGCTCAATCCTGTTTACAGGCAAGAGAAAGAACAACATTTACAAGATTGATCTTCAAGATCTTAAGAATCAGAAGGTAACTTGTCTTATGTCTGTTAGCGATGAGCAATGGGTCTGGCACAGAAGATTAGGCCATGCTAGTTTGAGAAAGATTTCTCAGATTAACAAACTAAATCTGGTCAAAGGACTCCCAAATCTGAAATATAAATCAGATGCTCTTTGCGAAGCATGTCATAAAGGGAAGTTTTCCAAACCTGCATTCAAGTCTAAGAATGTTGTTTCTTCCTCTAGGCCACTAGAACTTCTGCACATTGATCTGTTTGGCCCAAACAAAACAGCATCTGTCAGAGGGAAGAAATATGGATTAGTCATCGTAGATGATTATAGCCGTTAGACATGGGTAAAGTTCTTGAAACACAAGGATGAGTCTCATTCAGTGTTCTTTGACTTCTGCACTCAGATTCAATCTGAGAAAGAGTGTAAAATCATAAAGGTCAGAAGTGATCATGGTGGCGAATTTGAGAACAGATTCTTTGAGATTTATTTCAAAGAAAATGGTATTGCCCATGATTTCTCTTGCCCTAGAACTCCACAGCAAAATGGAGTTGTAGAGAGAAAGAATAGGACTCTACAAGAAATGGCAAGAACCATGATCAACGAGACTAATATGGCTAAGCACTTCTGAGCAGAAGCAATAAATACTGCATGTTATATTCAGAATAGAATCTCTATAATACCTATTCTAAATAAGACTCTTTATGAATTGTGGAAGAACAGAAAGCCCAACATTTCGTATTTTCATCCTTTTGGATGTATATGTTATATTCTGAACACTAAGGATCATCTGAGTAAGTTTGATTCTAAGGCACAGAAGTGTTTCCTTCTTGGATATTCTGAATGCTCAAAAGGCTACAGAGTATACAATACTGAAACATTGATTGTTGAAGAATCAATCAATATCATATTTAAATATAAGCTTGGTCTTGAAAAGCCAAAGCAGTTTGAGAATTTTGCAAATATTGAAGTCTGTGACTCAGAAGCTGAAGAACCCAGAAGCAAGGCGTCAGAAGATCAAGTTGCTGCTTCATTGGAAAATCTCAGAATTTCTGAAGAACCAACTATCAAAAGATCTTCTAGACTCACCTCTGCTCACTCAGAAGATGTTATTCTAGGAAAGAAAGAAGATCCTATCAGAACAAGATCTTTCCTGAAGAATATCAGTACGGAATTATGATCAGAATGAGAAGATTAGAAGTTCTAACTCTTTCAGAATCTAATTCAAAGCAAGCACAGTTGTCACCAGCTATTCCAGAAGTTGAACACGTGTTCACTCTATTTGGACAAGCGTGCGTGCAGATGATGAGACGCCGCCCTAGGTAACTGTGCGAATCATTTCAAATTTCAAGTTATCCCTCCTAACGTCATTTTTCATTAAATGCATTTGTTTTTTCTTTCTGTAACCCTGTTCATTCAAACGCATATTGCATATCATTTCAAATCCGTCTCTGTATAAACACATCTCCATAACATCTCATCTCTTTACATTCTCTCTCTTCATTCACTGTCCCTTTCGTTCATCTCTCTCTTTCTCGTTTTTGCAAAAACCCTAGTTTCTAAACCGAATCTCAGAGTGCATTCTTGATTTCATCTTCAAGTTTTCAACACAAAATGTCTTCGGAACATCTTGTTCAACAAAAATATGCTTATCTTCCATTGAAGACTTGTTCTATCCCTTATGATGAACTGGAAGTTCTCTGCGAAACTATGGTGGATTTTAAAAATCTTTTGGAACATGATTTCGAAACCAAGGCTGCAATGCTGGTACAAGGTTGGTCAAACTACTTTGAAAGATTGATTGGACCAGTTTATCCTCTTTTGGTTAAGGATTTCTGGACTCATGCAACAGTTACTCCAACTGCTACCATCTCCTTCGTATTAGGGCATGAAGTTGTTGTGACTGAGAAGATGATAAGGAAGTTGTATGGTCTTGATGACACAGATGGAATCTCAGGTGCTCTTCCTGGAAGAATTGATTGGGAGAAAGTTGATAGAGAATTATTTGCCTCTGGATCTGCATCTTGTAACACCCCAAATCTACCCCTCAATTATTAAGAGAAATCAGAGTACAATACATCGAAACAAGCAACTCATTTGAGGCGTCACATATTCGACTTAAACAAAACCACAATTCATGCTCAAAATACATAGATACATAACACTTATTTCGGAGGAAAGTCATAATTCATCAAGCATATAAATCCATACAATTTCATAGTATTGTAGCGGAATCCAAATAACAACACGTATCCAAATCCTATATTCTTGTCTACATGGCACAATGTGTCCAAGACGTCTCCACAAGACATAACATCAAAATTCAACAAAAGATAATCAGCATAAAACAAGACACAAGCAAGTATCGCAAACATCCCCCCGAGTGCTATGTATCAAAGCATTGACACACCGACTCGAGCTCTAAGGTACACGGCTACTCCACGTCGTTACCTGCACGTTACCAACAGAGGGTAACATTCAAACATAAGGGGTGAGATATCATTCATTATAAAGAAACATATGATAATATTCAAAGTAAGAGAAAAGATCATACATTGGTCACCACTTCTCATCACAATACTCAATACAACGATTCCACATCACATAATCAACTTAAGAAACGGAAACAATGTTATCAATTCAACCATGACAATATATACAATTCATAAGTAAGATCCCAACACAATCACAACAAACAACTCATCATCAAGCCACCACGTCACCACAAACATATCTTCATCATGTCACAATACCATAATCAAATAAGACTCAAATGCAATTCACATGTGACTCGATTTATGCAAATGCATGTGGTACCATTTGGAGAAAAACTCCCACGTCTCAAGATTTTCCATTGGGCACACCGTCGCTAAATGCCATTAAGGCCACCGTCGCTTTTTACCATTAAGGCCACCGTCTCTTTATGCAATGGATGTGACTCAATAAATGCAACATCCATACAAACACGACATTCACAATACATCACAAATACCGACTAAACATCATTACTTTTATAGTAATTCACCACTTCCCAATCACGTCGCTACGTTGCATCATCATACAACAACACACCACTTCACCACACAAATCATAACATCAAACAAATTTATTTAAAGAAAGCTTCAAAAAGGTTTATAAGTATTCTTAAATCATATTCATTAGAAATATCTCAATTATAGCTTCACGTAGGTTCAAACGGCACTTAAAAAGGAGTTACGGATCAAAAGATATGGCCTTTACAAAAATCTGCCAAAAATAGAAATCAGCAGGTCGACGCAAAGGAATGCATAGGTCGACGCAAAAATGTTACTGTCCCCCTCGGATATGCGCTCGTCGAACCATGAGTCGACGCAAAGGATGCTATAGGTCGACTCATAAAATCTATAGGTCGACGCATGCTGAAGAAAAGTGGATTTTCTGCTGTTCTAAGCTGCTCAGGTCGACTCATGCCTCTGTGTAGGTCGACCTACGCTGCGTAAAACTCAGGAAATCACCATTTTTCTTCCCTAATCCCCTCATACAACACCCATTATCCCACACATCATTTATACATCAAATGAAAGCTGTTTACCACTCATGTAAGGTTCCTAAACTAATTTCTACTCATGGGTTTTCATACAAACATCATCAATCATACTTAAATTCACAATTTCATAGAAATCTAATATGAACCCTAACAATCTCTATTCAATTTCTACACAATCATGGATAACAACATACAATCAAAACGCCACCCAAAACATCATCATACATCCCTTTAGTATGAAAGAATCCCACCCTTACCTTAGGTTTTGGATTGAAGCCAACTCTATCTTCAACCTTGAGATTCTCCTCTTCTCCCCTCTCTTCTCTTCTTTCACCAAAAACCCCAAATGAACTTCTAATTTCTATTTCCTCTAAAACCCTTGTTTTAGTTAAACCCTTACTATCTTAAACTACTAATGGGCTCTAACTAACACCCCTCACTTACTAATACCAACTTAGGCCCAATAATTAACAACACTTACTATCTTATATTATTTACTAATAATTCCCAAATAAAACCATATAAAATCAATTAAGCATATAATTAACACATAGTTCACAATTAATTCACATAACTCGCATAAATAAATATTTAAAGAAAAACGGTCGTTACAACACTCCCCCACTTAGAATATTTTCATCCTCGAAAATTACCTCAATCGAATAACTCAGGATACGACTCGCGCATCTTGCTCTCCAATTCCCACGTCATACTTTCACCGGTAGTTCCCGACCAAACCACCTTCACCAAAGCAATCTCTTTTCCTCTAAGCGCCTTCGTTTCGCGATCCTT
Organism: Vicia villosa; assembly: GCF_029867415.1. Taxonomy (NCBI): domain Eukaryota; kingdom Viridiplantae; phylum Streptophyta; class Magnoliopsida; order Fabales; family Fabaceae; genus Vicia; species Vicia villosa. The sequence goes on along the minus strand of NW_026705878.1, from coordinate 252,174 downwards.
AATTCTTATCGGCATAGTCTCCACCGTGAGATTATCCCGCACTTGTACATCATCCATATGAATTACATGCGAAGGATCAGAAATATACTTTCGAAGTTGCGACACGTGAAACACATCATGCAAATTCGAAAGATTAGGCGGTAAAGCCACTCTATACACCACATTACCAACCTTCTCTGAAATCTGATACGGTCCAATAAAACGAGGATTGAGCTTCTTCGACTTCAAGGCTCTCCCCACTCCGGTAACCGACGTAACTCTCAAGAATACGTGATCACCAGCTTGGAATTCTAAATCTTTCCTCCTCTTGTCATGGTAACTCTTCTGCCTACTTTGCGAAGTCTTCATCTTCTCACGGATGAACTTAACCTTCTGGGTAGTTTCTCGAACAATCTCAGGTCCAAGTACTACACTCTCACCCGATTCATGCCAACACAACAGAGTCCTACACCTCCGACCATACAACGCTTTAAACGGTGCCATACCGATACTCGAATGGTAACTATTGTTGTATGTGAACTCTATCAATGGAAGATAAGTATCCCACGTACCTCCTTGCTCAAGAACACAAGATCTCAATAAATCTTCCAAAGATTGAATCGTTCTCTCCATTTGACCATCTGTCTGAGGATGATATGTTGAACTCAATCTCAACTTAGAACCTAATGCCTCTTGCAAACTCTTCCAAAAATCTGAAGTGAATCTCGGGTCTCTATCCGAAACAATACACAAAGGAACGCCATGCAGCTTCACAATCACGCGGACATAAATCTCCGCCAACCTCGCAACTGGATAAGTGATGTTAATAGGTATGAAATGAGCCGACTTCGTAAGCCTATCAACGATCACCTAAATCGAATCATGTCCTCTCATGGTATTCGGCAAACCCGTCACGAAATCCATAGAAATGCTATCCCATTTCCATTCCGGAACTTCCAACGGTTGCATTAATCCAGCAGGCTTCTGGTGTTCAACTTTCGATTTCTGACAAATCAAAGAAGCATACACAAACTGAGCTATGTCACGCTTCATTCCGGACCACCAAAACAACTTCTTCAAATCTTGATACATCTTTGTAGCTCCTGGATGAATACTCAATTTACTCCTATGACCTTCTTCAAGAATAGCTCTTTTCAAATCCACATCATCAGGAATACAAATCCGATCACGAAACCTCAACACACCGTGCACATCCAACTTGAAATCACTATTCTCAATTTGATTGATTCCAACCATCGAATCAACCAATTTCACATCCAACTTCTGAGCTTCCTTGATACTATCCAGAAAATCATTGTTAACCTTCATCATACCCAATCGAACACTCTTAGGGGTCACTTCACATACTAAGCTCATATCTCGGAATTTCTCAATCAATTCCAATTCCTTAACCATCATTGCCGACATATGCAAAGTCTTACGACTCAAAGCATCGGCAACAACATTAGCTTTTCCTGGATGATAATTCAAACCAAAGTCATAGTCCTTCAATAACTCTAACCACCTTCGTTGCCTCATATTCAATTCCTTCTAATCAAACAAATACTTCAAACTCTTATGGTCACTAAACACTTCAAATCTAGAACCATAAAGATAATGCCTCCAAATCTTCAATATAAACACAACAGCAGCAAGCTCCAAATCGTGCGTAGGATAATTCTTCTCATGAACCCTCAATTGCCTCGACGCATAAGCAACAACCTTATCATTCTGCATGAGCACACCTCCTAGACCCATTTTAGAAGCATCACAATAAACCACAAACGATTCTTCCGGATTAGGCAATATCAAAATCGGTTCCGACGTCAACCTTTTCTTCAACTCGGTAAAACTATCTTCACAAGAAACATCCCACACGAAAGCCTTACCCTTACAAGTCAACTTAGTCAACGGAAGTGCTAACTTAGAGAAACCTTCAATGAACCTTCTATAATAGCCAGCTAGTCCTAAAAAGCTTCAAATCTCGGTAGCCGACTTAGGAGTTTCCCATCTCAACACGGCATCAACTTTAGACGGATCCACGGCAATGGCATCACCAGAAATGACATGCCCCAGAAAACTAACTTCCTTCAGCCAGAACTCACACTTGGATAACTTAGCATACAACTTCTTCTCTTTCAAGACTTGCAATATCAACTTCAAATGCTTAGCATGATCTGATTCTGATTTAGAGTAAATTAAAATATCATCAATGAACACCACCACAAAACGATCCAGATACTCATGAAAAATACGATTCATGTACTCCATAAATACTCCCGGCGCATTAGTAACACCAAAGGGCATCACGGAATACTCATAATGTCCATAACGAGTTCTGAAAGCCGTCTTCTGCATGTCCTCATCTTTCACTTTAATCTGATGGTAACCCGACTTCAGATCGATCTTGCTAAACACACGAGCACCAACCAATTGATCCATCAAGTCATCAATCCTTGGAAGCGGATACTTGTTCTTGATTGTCACCTTATTCAACTGACGATAATCAATACAAAGTCTCATACTTCCATCTTTCTTCTTAACTAACAACACTGGAGCTCCCCACGGAGACACACTAGGTCTCACAAACCTCTTCTCAAGCAATTCTTCCAACTGCTTCTTCAATTCAGACAATTCAGATGCAGACATCCTATACGGTGCCATAGACACAGGTCTAGTACCAAGTACCAATTCAATAGAGAACTCAACTTCTCTCTCAGGCGGTACATCAGGAATTTCATCAGGGAAAACTTTAGGAAAATCGCACACCACCTTCAATTCTTCTATGATCGCTTGGTTCTCAACAGACATTGATGCAACCAAAGCAAACACTTGAACATCATCTTTCACCAACAAACGCAACTGACTAGCAGACAAGAACTCAACACCTTCCTCTTCAGGAGAAGAAAACCTCACAGACTTATCATAGCAATTGATGTGAACACGGTTATGCTCTAACCAGTTCATCCCTAAGATCACATCCAAACCTCTCAACGGCAAGCACACAAAATCAACAAGGAAGTCTCTGTCAAAAATCGACACGGGACACTTCAAACACATAAGAGAAGTGGTCACCGAACCCTTAGCCGGAGTATCGACAACCATCTCTCCGTTCATAGCAGACAACACAAGACCCAATCGTTTAACACAATCAGCAGATATAAAGCAATGAGAAGCACCGGTATCAATAATATTAACTAAAGGAATGCTATTAATGAAACAAGTACCTCTGATGAGTGAATCCTCACTAGTGGTCTGAGTTCCCGACAAGGCAAACACCTTTCCACTAGATTGCTCCTTCTTTGGCTTCTGACACTTGCTTCCAATATGTCCTTCTTCACCACAGTTGAAACACACCATGTTCTTATGCTTGCAAGCAGGTGACGTATGTCCAACCTCCCCACAACGGTAATACCTCATGGCATCAGCAGTACACACAGTGCTCTTATGGCCAACCTTGCCACACTTGAAGCACGTAACACCAGCAGGTGCATCTCCCCCACTAGTTCTCTTGCCATCAGTAACTTTCTCCTTACCCTTTCCACTCGGAGCGTCGTAAGGCTTACCACGACCTTGTTGACTCTTTCCCCTCTTCTCATTAATCACACGATAATGAGCATTGTTGTCTTCCTCATAAATCCGACAACTATCCACCAAATCAGGAAAGATACGAATCTTCTGATAACTAACCGCCTTCTTGATTTCCGGGCGCAAACCGTTCTCAAACTTAATGCACTTGGAAAACTCACCATTCGGTCTATCATAGTATTGGTAAAACTTAGCCAATTCACCAAACTTAGCAGCATACTCCACAACAGACTTGTTCCCTTGTTTCAGCTCAAGGAATTCAATCTCCTTCTTGCCACGGACATCCTCGGGAAAGTACTTCCTTAAAAACTCCATGCGGAATCCAATCCAAGAGATCTCCTCACCATTGGCCTCCAACCTCCTACGGGTCTCTAGCCACCAATCATCCGCCTCGACAGCTAGCATATGAGTTCCAAACTGAACCTTCTGATCAGGAGTGCAATCCATCACACGAAAGATTCTCTCAATCTCCTTTAGCCATGTCAATGCGCCATCAGGATCATAAGTTCCCTTAAACACAGGAGGGTTCTCTCTTTGGAAAGTAGCCAAATTGCGAGAAGCGGCATTCTCGCCAACGTTTGGCTGATGTTCCAAGGCTTGGGCCATCGCCTCCAAAGCAGCAGCAATTGCAGCATCATTCCTTCCCGCCATCTCAACTCTTCATTATAACAAAGAAACAGTCAGCACAAAACAACAATACAAGATTATTAGACCATACTACGACACGACACCTGGCCGGACAGACCGACCAGCTCTGATACCACTATTGTAACACCCCAAATCTACCCCTCAATTATTAAGAGATATCAGAGTACAATACATCGAAACAAGCAACTCATTTGAGGCGTCGCATATTCGACTTAAACAAAATCACAATTCATGCTCAAAGTACATAGATACATAACACTTATTTCGGAGGAAAGTCATAATTCATCAAGCATATAAATCCATACAATTTCATAGTATTGTAGCGGAATCCAAATAACAACACGTATCCAAATCCTATATTCTTGTCTACATGGCACAATGTGTCCAAGACGTCTCCACAAGACATAACATCAAAATTCAACAAAAGATAATCAGCATAAAACAAGACACAAGCAAGTATCGCAAACATCCCCCCGAGTGCTATGTATCAGAGCATTGACACACCGACTCGAGCTATAAGGTGCACGGCTACTCCACGTCGTTACCTGCACGTTACCAAAAGAGGGTAACATTCAAACATAAGGGGTGAGATATCATTCATTATAAAGAAACGTATGATAATATTCAAAGTAAGAGAAAAGATCATACATTGGTCACCACTTCTCATCACAATACTCAATACAACGATTTCACATCACATAATCAACTTAAGAAACGGAAACAATGTTATCAATTCAACCATGACAATATATACAATTCATAAGTAAGATCCCAACACAATCACAACAAACAACTCATCATCAAGCCACCACGTCACCACAAACATATCTTCATCATGTCATAATACCATAATCAAATAAGACTCAAATGCAATTCACATGTGACTCGATTTATGCAAATGCATGTGGTACCATTTGGAGAAAACTCCCACGTCTCAAGATTTTCCATTGGGCACACCGTCGCTAATTGCCATTAAGGCCACCGTCGCTTTTTACCATTAAGGCCACCGTCTCTTTATGCAATGGATGTGACTCAATAAATGCAACATCCATACAAACACGACATTCACAATACATCACAAATACCGACTAAACATCATTACTTTTATAGTAATTCACCACTTCCCAATCACGTCGCTACGTTGCATCATCATACAACAACACACCACTTCACCACACAAATCATAACATCAAACAAATTCATTTAAAGAAAGCTTAAAAAAGGTTTATAAGTATTCTTAAATCATATTCATTAGAAATATCTCAATTATAGCTTCACGTAGGTTCAAACGGCACTTAAAAAGGAGTTACGGATCAAAAGATATGGCCTTTACAAAAATCTGCCAAAAATAGAAATCAGCAGGTCGACGCAAAGGAATGCATAGGTCGACGCAAAAATGTTACTGTCCCCCTCGGGTATGCGCTCCTCGACCCAAGAGTCGACGCAAAGGATGCTATAGGTCGACTCATAGAATCTATAGGTTGACGCATGGTGAAGAAAAGTGGATTTTCTGCTGTTCTAAGCTGCTCAGGTCGACTCATGCCTCTGTGTAGGTCGACCTACGCTGCGTAAAACTCAGGAAATCACCATTTTTCTTCCCTAATCCCCTCATACAAACCCATTAACCCACACATCATTTATACATCAAATGAAAGCTGTTTACCACACATGTAGGGTTCCTAAACTTATTTCTACTCATGGGTTTTCATACAAACATCATCAATCATACTTAAATTCACAATTTCATAGAAATCTAATATGAACCCTAACAATCTCTATTTAATTTCTACACAATCATGGATAATAACATACAATCAAAACCCCACCTAAAACATCATCATACATCCCTTTAGCATGAAAGAATCCCACCCTTACCTTAGGTTTTGGATTGAAGCCAACTCTATCTTCAACTTTGAGATTCTCCTCTTCTCCCCTCTCTTCTCTTCTTTCACCAAAAACCCCAAATGAACTTCTAATTTCTATTTCCTCTAAAACCCTTGTTTTAGTGAAACCCTTACTATCTTAAATTACTAATGGGCTCTAACTAACACCCCTCACTTACTAATACCAACTTAGGCCCAATAATCAACAACACTTACTATCTTATATTATTTACTAATAATTCCCAAATAAAACCACATAAAATCAATTAAGCATATAATTAACACATAGTTCACAATTAATTCACATAACTCGCATAAATAAATATTTAAAGAAAAACGGTCGTTACAACACTCCCCCACATAGAATATTTTCGTCCTCGAAAATTACCTCAATCGAATAACTCAGGATACGACTCGCGCATCTTGCTCTCCAATTCCCACGTCATACTTTCACCGGTAGTTCCCGACCAAACCACCTTCACCAAAGCAATCTCTTTTCCTCTAAGCGCCTTCGTTTCGCGATCCTCAATTCTTATCGGCATAGTCTCCACCGTGAGATTATCCCACACTTGTACATCATCCATATGAATTACATGCAAAGGATCAGAAATATACTTTCGAAGTTGCGACACGTGAAACACATCATGCAAATTCGAAAGATTAGGCGGTAAAGCCACTCTATACACCACATTACCAACCTTCTCTGAAATCTGATACGGTCCAATAAAACGAGGAGTGAGCTTCTTCGACTTCAAGGCTCTCCCCACTCCGGTAACCGACGTAACACTCAAGAATACGTGATCACCAGCTTGGAATTCTAAATCTTTCCTCCTCTTGTCATGGTAACTCTTCTGCCTACTTTGCGAAGTCTTCATCTTCTCACGGATCAACTTAACCTTCTGGGTAGTTTCTCGAACAATCTCAGGTCCAAGTACTACACTCTCACCCGATTCATGCCAACACAACGGAGTCCTATACCTCCGACCATACAACGCTTTAAACGGTGCCATACCGATACTCGAATGGTAACTATTGTTGTATGTGAACTCTATCAATGGAAGATAAGTATCCCACGTACCTCCTTGCTCAAGAACACAAGATCTCAATAAATCTTCCAAAGATTGAATCGTTCTCTCCATTTGACCATCTGTCTGAGGATGATATGTTGAACTCAATCTCAACTTAGAACCTAATGCCTCTTGCAAACTCTTCCAAAAATCTGAAGTGAATCTCGGGTCTCTATCCGAAACAATACACAAAGGAACGCCATGCAGCTTCACAATCACGCGGACATAAATCTCCGCCAACCTCGCAACTGGATAAGTGATGTTAATAGGTATGAAATGAGCCGACTTCGTAAGCCTATCAACGATCACCTAAATCGAATCATGTCCTCTCATGGTATTCGGCAAACCCGTCACGAAATCCATAGAAATGCTATCCCATTTCCATTCCGGAACTTCCAACGGTTGCATTAATCCAGCAGGCTTCTGGTGTTCAACTTTCGATTTCTGACAAATCAAAGAAGCATACACAAACTGAGCTATGTCACGCTTCATTCCGGACCACCAAAACAACTTCTTCAAATCTTGATACATCTTTGTAGCTCCTGGATGAATACTCAATTTACTCCTATGACCTTCTTCAAGAATAGCTCTTTTCAAATCCACATCATCAGGAATACAAATCTGATCACGAAACCTCAACACACCGTGCACATCCAACTTGAAATCACTATTCTCAATTTGATTGATTCCAACCATCGAATCAACCAATTTCACATCCAACTTCTGAGCTTCCTTGATACTATCCAGAAAATCATTGTTAACCTTCATCATACCCAATCGAACACTCTTAGGGGTCACTTCACATACTAAGCTCATATCTCGGAATTTCTCAATCAATTCCAATTCCTTAACCATCATTGCCGACATATGCAAAGTCTTACGACTCAAAGCATCGGCAACAACATTAGCTTTTCCTGGATGATAATTCAAACCAAAGTCATAGTCCTTCAATAACTCTAACCACCTTCGTTGCCTCATATTCAATTCCTTCTAATCAAACAAATACTTCAAACTCTTATGGTCACTAAACACTTCAAATCTAGAACCATAAAGATAATGCCTCCAAATCTTCAATATAAACACAACAGCAGCAAGCTCCAAATCGTGCGTAGGATAATTCTTCTCATGAACCCTCAATTGCCTCGACGCATAAGCAACAACCTTATCATTCTGCATGAGCACACCTCCTAGACCCATTTTAGAAGCATCACAATAAACCACAAACGATTCTTCCGGATTAGGCAATATCAAAATCGGTTCCGACGTCAACCTTTTCTTCAACTCGGTAAAACTATCTTCACAAGAAACATCCCACACGAAAGCCTTACCCTTACAAGTCAACTTAGTCAACGGAAGTGCTAACTTAGAGAAACCTTCAATGAACCTTCTATAATAGCCAGCTAGTCCTAAAAAGCTTCAAATCTCGGTAGCCGACTTAGGAGTTTCCCATCTCAACACGGCATCAACTTTAGACGGATCCACGGCAATGGCATCACCAGAAATGACATGCCCCAGAAAACTAACTTCCTTCAGCCAGAACTCACACTTGGATAACTTAGCATACAATTTCTTCTCTTTCAAGACTTGCAATATCAACTTCAAATGCTTAGCATGATCTGATTCTGATTTAGAGTAAATTAAAATATCATCAATGAACACCACCACAAAACGATCCAGATACTCATGAAAAATACGATTCATGTACTCCATAAATACTCCCGGCGCATTAGTAACACCAAAGGGCATCACGGAATACTCATAATGTCCATAACGAGTTCTGAAAGCCGTCTTCTGCATGTCCTCATCTTTCACTTTAATCTGATGGTAACCCGACTTCAGATCGATCTTGCTAAACACACGAGCACCAACCAATTGATCCATCAAGTCATCAATCCTTGGAAGCGGATACTTGTTCTTGATTGTCACCTTATTCAACTGACGATAATCAATACAAAGTCTCATACTTCCATCTTTCTTCTTAACTAACAACACTGGAGCTCCCCACGGAGACACACTAGGTCTCACAAACCTCTTCTCAAGCAATTCTTCCAACTGCTTCTTCAATTCAGACAATTCAGATGCAGACATCCTATACGGTGCCATAGACACAGGTCTAGTACCAAGTACCAATTCAATAGAGAACTCAACTTCTCTCTCAGGCGGTACATCAGGAATTTCATCAGGGAAAACTTTAGGAAAATCGCACACCACCTTCAATTCTTCTATGATCGCTTGGTTCTCAACAGACATTGATGCAACCAAAGCAAACACTTGAACATCATCTTTCACCAACAAACGCAACTGACTAGCAGACAAGAACTCAACACCTTCCTCTTCAGGAGAAGAAAACCTCACAGACTTATCATAGCAATTGATGTGAACACGGTTATGCTCTAACCAGTTCATCCCTAAGATCACATCCAAACCTCTCAACGGCAAGCACACAAAATCAACAAGGAAGTCTCTGTCAAAAATCGACACGGGACACTTCAAACACATAAGAGAAGTGGTCACCGAACCCTTAGCCGGAGTATCGACAACCATCTCTCCGTTCATAGCAGACAACACAAGACCCAATCGTTTAACACAATCAGCAGATATAAAGCAATGAGAAGCACCGGTATCAATAATATTAACTAAAGGAATGCTATTAATGAAACAAGTACCTCTGATGAGTGAATCCTCACTAGTGGTCTGAGTTCCCGACAAGGCAAACACCTTTCCACTAGATTGCTCCTTCTTTGGCTTCTGACACTTGCTTCCAATATGTCCTTCTTCACCACAGTTGAAACACACCATGTTCTTATGCTTGCAAGCAGGTGACGTATGTCCAACCTCCCCACAACGGTAATACCTCATGGCATCAGCAGTACACACAGTGCTCTTATGGCCAACCTTGCCACACTTGAAGCACGTAACACCAGCAGGTGCATCTCCCCCACTAGTTCTCTTGCCATCAGTAACTTTCTCCTTACCCTTTCCACTCGGAGCGTCGTAAGGCTTACCACGACCTTGTTGACTCTTTCCCCTCTTCTCATTAATCACACGATAATGAGCATTGTTGTCTTCCTCATAAATCCGACAACTATCCACCAAATCAGGAAAGATACGAATCTTCTGATAACTAACCGCCTTCTTGATTTCCGGGCGCAAACCGTTCTCAAACTTAATGCACTTGGAAAACTCACCATTCGGTCTATCATAGTATTGGTAAAACTTAGCCAATTCACCAAACTTAGCAGCATACTCCACAACAGACTTGTTCCCTTGTTTCAGCTCAAGGAATTCAATCTCCTTCTTGCCACGGACATCCTCGGGAAAGTACTTCCTTAAAAACTCCATGCGGAATCCAATCCAAGAGATCTCCTCACCATTGGCCTCCAACCTCCTACGGGTCTCTAGCCACCAATCATCCGCCTCGACAGCTAGCATATGAGTTCCAAACTGAACCTTCTGATCAGGAGTGCAATCCATCACACGAAAGATTCTCTCAATCTCCTTTAGCCATGTCAATGCGCCATCAGGATCATAAGTTCCCTTAAACACAGGAGGGTTCTCTCTTTGGAAAGTAGCCAAATTGCGAGAAGCGGCATTCTCGCCAACGTTTGGCTGATGTTCCAAGGCTTGGGCCATCGCCTCCAAAGCAGCAGCAATTGCAGCATCATTCCTTCCCGCCATCTCAACTCTTCATTATAACAAAGAAACAGTCAGCACAAAACAACAATACAAGATTATTAGACCATACTACGACACGACACCTGGCCGGACAGACCGACCAGCTCTGATACCACTATTGTAACACCCCAAATCTACCCCTCAATTATTAAGAGATATCAGAGTACAATACATCGAAACAAGCAACTCATTTGAGGCGTCGCATATTCGACTTAAACAAAATCACAATTCATGCTCAAAGTACATAGATACATAACACTTATTTCGGAGGAAAGTCATAATTCATCAAGCATATAAATCCATACAATTTCATAGTATTGTAGCGGAATCCAAATAACAACACGTATCCAAATCCTATATTCTTGTCTACATGGCACAATGTGTCCAAGACGTCTCCACAAGACATAACATCAAAATTCAACAAAAGATAATCAGCATAAAACAAGACACAAGCAAGTATCGCAAACATCCCCCCGAGTGCTATGTATCAGAGCATTGACACACCGACTCGAGCTATAAGGTGCACGGCTACTCCACGTCGTTACCTGCACGTTACCAAAAGAGGGTAACATTCAAACATAAGGGGTGAGATATCATTCATTATAAAGAAACGTATGATAATATTCAAAGTAAGAGAAAAGATCATACATTGGTCACCACTTCTCATCACAATACTCAATACAACGATTTCACATCACATAATCAACTTAAGAAACGGAAACAATGTTATCAATTCAACCATGACAATATATACAATTCATAAGTAAGATCCCAACACAATCACAACAAACAACTCATCATCAAGCCACCACGTCACCACAAACATATCTTCATCATGTCATAATACCATAATCAAATAAGACTCAAATGCAATTCACATGTGACTCGATTTATGCAAATGCATGTGGTACCATTTGGAGAAAACTCCCACGTCTCAAGATTTTCCATTGGGCACACCGTCGCTAATTGCCATTAAGGCCACCGTCGCTTTTTACCATTAAGGCCACCGTCTCTTTATGCAATGGATGTGACTCAATAAATGCAACATCCATACAAACACGACATTCACAATACATCACAAATACCGACTAAACATCATTACTTTTATAGTAATTCACCACTTCCCAATCACGTCGCTACGTTGCATCATCATACAACAACACACCACTTCACCACACAAATCATAACATCAAACAAATTCATTTAAAGAAAGCTTAAAAAAGGTTTATAAGTATTCTTAAATCATATTCATTAGAAATATCTCAATTATAGCTTCACGTAGGTTCAAACGGCACTTAAAAAGGAGTTACGGATCAAAAGATATGGCCTTTACAAAAATCTGCCAAAAATAGAAATCAGCAGGTCGACGCAAAGGAATGCATAGGTCGACGCAAAAATGTTACTGTCCCCCTCGGGTATGCGCTCCTCGACCCAAGAGTCGACGCAAAGGATGCTATAGGTCGACTCATAGAATCTATAGGTTGACGCATGGTGAAGAAAAGTGGATTTTCTGCTGTTCTAAGCTGCTCAGGTCGACTCATGCCTCTGTGTAGGTCGACCTACGCTGCGTAAAACTCAGGAAATCACCATTTTTCTTCCCTAATCCCCTCATACAAACCCATTAACCCACACATCATTTATACATCAAATGAAAGCTGTTTACCACACATGTAGGGTTCCTAAACTTATTTCTACTCATGGGTTTTCATACAAACATCATCAATCATACTTAAATTCACAATTTCATAGAAATCTAATATGAACCCTAACAATCTCTATTTAATTTCTACACAATCATGGATAATAACATACAATCAAAACCCCACCTAAAACATCATCATACATCCCTTTAGCATGAAAGAATCCCACCCTTACCTTAGGTTTTGGATTGAAGCCAACTCTATCTTCAACTTTGAGATTCTCCTCTTCTCCCCTCTCTTCTCTTCTTTCACCAAAAACCCCAAATGAACTTCTAATTTCTATTTCCTCTAAAACCCTTGTTTTAGTGAAACCCTTACTATCTTAAATTACTAATGGGCTCTAACTAACACCCCTCACTTACTAATACCAACTTAGGCCCAATAATCAACAACACTTACTATCTTATATTATTTACTAATAATTCCCAAATAAAACCACATAAAATCAATTAAGCATATAATTAACACATAGTTCACAATTAATTCACATAACTCGCATAAATAAATATTTAAAGAAAAACGGTCGTTACAACACTCCCCCACATAGAATATTTTCGTCCTCGAAAATTACCTCAATCGAATAACTCAGGATACGACTCGCGCATCTTGCTCTCCAATTCCCACGTCATACTTTCACCGGTAGTTCCCGACCAAACCACCTTCACCAAAGCAATCTCTTTTCCTCTAAGCGCCTTCGTTTCGCGATCCTCAATTCTTATCGGCATAGTCTCCACCGTGAGATTATCCCACACTTGTACATCATCCATATGAATTACATGCAAAGGATCAGAAATATACTTTCGAAGTTGCGACACGTGAAACACATCATGCAAATTCGAAAGATTAGGCGGTAAAGCCACTCTATACACCACATTACCAACCTTCTCTGAAATCTGATACGGTCCAATAAAACGAGGAGTGAGCTTCTTCGACTTCAAGGCTCTCCCCACTCCGGTAACCGACGTAACACTCAAGAATACGTGATCACCAGCTTGGAATTCTAAATCTTTCCTCCTCTTGTCATGGTAACTCTTCTGCCTACTTTGCGAAGTCTTCATCTTCTCACGGATCAACTTAACCTTCTGGGTAGTTTCTCGAACAATCTCAGGTCCAAGTACTACACTCTCACCCGATTCATGCCAACACAACGGAGTCCTATACCTCCGACCATACAACGCTTTAAACGGTGCCATACCGATACTCGAATGGTAACTATTGTTGTATGTGAACTCTATCAATGGAAGATAAGTATCCCACGTACCTCCTTGCTCAAGAACACAAGATCTCAATAAATCTTCCAAAGATTGAATCGTTCTCTCCATTTGACCATCTGTCTGAGGATGATATGTTGAACTCAATCTCAACTTAGAACCTAATGCCTCTTGCAAACTCTTCCAAAAATCTGAAGTGAATCTCGGGTCTCTATCCAAAACAATACACAAAGGAACGCCATGCAGCTTCACAATCACGCGGACATAAATCTCTGCTAACCTCGCAACTGGATAAGTGATGTTAATAGGTATGAAATGAGCCGACTTCGTAAGCCTATCAACGATCACCCAAATCGAATCATGTCCTCTCATGGTATTTGGTAAACCCGTCACGAAATCCATAGAAATGCTATCCCATTTCCATTCCGGAACTTCCAACGGTTGCATTAATCCAGCAGGCTTCTGATGTTCAACTTTCGATTTCTGACAAATCAAACAAGCATACACAAACTGAGCTATGTCACGCTTCATTCCGGACCACCAAAACAACTTCTTCAAATCTTGATACATCTTTGTAGCTCCTGGATGAATACTCAATTTACTCCTATGACCTTCTTCAAGAATAGCTCTTTTCAAATCCACATCATCAGGAATACAAATCCGATCACGAAACCTCAACACACCGTGCACATCCAACTTGAAATCACTATTCTCAATTTGATTGATTCCAACCATCGAATCAACCAATTTCACATCCAACTTCTGAGCTTCCTTGATACTATCCAGAAAATCATTGTTAACCTTCATCATACCCAATCGAACACTTTTAGGGGTCACTTCACATACTAAGCTCATATCTCGGAATTGCTCAATCAATTCCAATTTCTTAACCATCATTGCCGACATATGCAAAGTCTTACGACTCAAAGCATCGGCAACAATATTAGCTTTTCCTGGATGATAATTCAACCAAAGTCATAGTCCTTCAATAACTCTAACCACCTTCGTTGCCTCATATTCAATTCCTTCTGATCAAACAGATACTTCAAACTCTTATGGTCACTAAACACTTCAAATCTAGAACCATAAAGATAATGCCTCCAAATCTTCAATATAAACACAACAGCAGCAAGCTCCAAATCGTGCGTAGGATAATTCTTCTCATGAACCCTCAATTGCCTCGACGCATAAGCAACAACCTTATCATTCTGCATGAGCACACCTCCTAGACCCATTTTAGAAGCATCACAATAAACCACAAACGATTCTTCTGGATTAGGCAATATCAAAATCGGTGCCGACGTCAACCTTTTCTTCAACTCGGTAAAACTATCTTCATAATAAACATCCCACACGAAAGCCTTACCCTTACAAGTCAACTTAGTCAACGGAAGTGCTAACTTAGAGAAACCTTCAATGAACCTTCTATAATAGCCAGCTAGTCCCAAAAAGCTTCGAATCTCGGTAGCCGACTTAGGAGTTTCCCATCTCAACACGGCATCAACTTTAGACGGATCCACGGCAATGCCATCACCAGAAATGACATGCCCCAGAAAACTAACTTCCTTCAGCCAGAACTCACACTTGGATAACTTAGCATACAACTTCTTCTCTTTCAAGACTTGCAATATCAACTTCAAATGCTCAGCATGATCTGATTCTGATTTAGAGTAAATTAAAATATCATCAATGAACATCACCACAAAACGATCCAGATACTCATGAAAAATACGATTCATGTACTCCATAAATACTCCCGGCGCATTAGTAACACCAAAGGGCATCACGGAATACTCATAATGTCCATAACGAGTTCTAAAAGCCGTCTTCTGCATGTCCTCATCTTTCACTTTAATCTGATGGTAACCCGACCTCAGATCGATCTTGCTAAACACACGAGAACCAACCAATTGATCCATCAAGTCATCAATCCTTGGAAGCGGATACTTGTTCTTGATTGTCACCTTATTCAACTGACGATAATCAATACAAAGTCTCATACTTCCATCTTTCTTCTTAACCAACAACACTGGAGCTCCCCACGGAGACACACTAGGTCTCACAAACCTCTTCTCAAGCAATTCTTCCAATTGCTTCCTCAATTCAGACAATTCAGATGCAGACATCCTATACGGTGCCATAGACACAGGTCTAGTACCAGGTACCAATTCAATAGAGAACTCAACTTCTCTCTCAGGCGGTACATCAGGAATTTCATCAGGGAAAACTTCAGGAAAATCGCACACCACCTTCAATTCTTCTATGATCGCTTGGTTCTCAACAGACATTGATGCAACCAAAGCAAACACTTGAACATCCTCTTTCACCAACAAACGCAACTGACTAGCAGACAAGAACTCAACACCTTCCTCTTCAGGAGAAGAAAACCTCACAGACTTATCATAGCAATTGATGTGAACACGGTTATGCTCTAACCAGTTCATCCCTAAGATCACATCCAAACCTCTCAACGGCAAGCACACAAAATCAACAAGGAAGTCTCTGTCAAAAATCGACCCGGGACACTTCAAACACATAAGAGAAGTGGTCACCGAACCCTTAGCCGGAGTATCGACAACCATCTCTCCGTTCATAGCAGACAACACAAGACCCAATCGTTTAACACAATCAGCAGATATAAAGCAATGAGAAGCACCGGTATCAATAATATTAATTAAAGGAATGCTATTAATGAAACAAGTACCTCTGATGAGTGAATCCTCACTAGTGGTCTGAGTTCCCGACAAGGCAAACACCTTTCCACTAGATTGCTCCTTCTTTGGCTTCTGACACTTGCTTCCAATATGTCCTTCTTCACCACAGTTGAAACACACCATCTTCTTATGCTTGCAAGCAGGTGACGTATGTCCAACCTCCCCACAACGGTAATACCTCATGGCATCAGCAGTACACACAGTGCTCTTATGGCCAACCTTGCCACACTTGAAGCACGTAACACCAGCAGGTGCATCTCCCCCACTAGTTCTCTTGCCATCAGTAACTTTCTCCTTACCCTTTCCACTCGGAGCGTCGTAAGGCTTACCACGACCTTGTTGACTCTTTCCCCTCTTCTCATTAATCACACGATAATGAGCATTGTTGTCTTCCTCATAAATCCGACAACTATCCACCAAATCAGGAAAGATACGAATCTTCTGATAACTAACCGCCTTCTTGATTTCCGGGCGCAAACCGTTCTCAAACTTAATGCACTTGGAAAACTCACCATTCGGTCTATCATAGTATTGGTAAAACTTAGCCAATTCACCAAACTTAGCAGCATACTCCACAACAGACTTGTTCCCTTGTTTCAGCTCAAGGAATTCAATCTCCTTCTTGCCACGGACATCCTCGGGAAAGTACTTCCTTAAAAACTCCATGCGGAATCCAATCCAAGAGATCTCCTCACCATTGGCCTCCAACCTCCTACGAGTCTCTAGCCACCAATCATCCGCCTCGACAGCTAGCATATGAGTTCCAAACTGAACCTTCAGATCAGGAGTGCAATCCATCACAAGGAAGATTCTCTCAATCTCCTTTAGCCATGTCAATGCGTCATCAGGATCATAAGTTCCCTTAAACACAGGAGGGTTCTCTCTTTGGAAAGTAGCCAAATTGCGAGAAGCGGTATTCTCGCCAACGTTTGGATGATGTTCCAAGGCTTGGGCCATCGCCTCCAAAGCAGCAGCAATTGCAGCATCATTCCTTCCCGCCATCTCAACTCTTCATTATAACAAAGAAACAGTCAGCACAAAACAACAATACAAGATTATTAGACCATACTACGACACGACACCTGGCCGGACAGACCGACCAGCTCTGATACCACTATTGTAACACCCCAAATCTACCCCTCAATTATTAAGAGATATCAGAGTACAATACATCGAAACAAGCAACTCATTTGAGGCGTCGCATATTCGACTTAAACAAAACCACAATTCATGCTCAAAGTACATAGATACATAACACTTATTTCGGAGGAAAGTCATAATTCATCAAGCATATAAATCCATACAATTTCATAGTATTGTAGCGGAATCCAAATAACAACACGTATCCAAATCCTATATTCTTGTCTACATGGCACAATGTGTCCAAGACGTCTCCACAAGACATAACATCAAAATTCAACAAAAGATAATCAGCATAAAACAAGACACAAGCAAGTATCGCAAACATCCCCCCGAGTGCTATGTATCAGAGCATTGACACACCGAATCGAGCTATAAGGTACACGGCTACTCCACGTCGTTACCTGCACGTTACCAACAGAGGGTAACATTCAAACATAAGGGGTGAGATATCATTCATTATAAAGAAACGTATGATAATATTCAAAGTAAGAGAAAAGATCATACATTGGTCACCACTTCTCATCACAATACTCAATACAACGATTTCACATCACATAATCAACTTAAGAAACGGAAACAATGTTATCAATTCAACCATGACAATATATACAATTCATAAGTAAGATCCCAACACAATCACAACAAACAACTCATCATCAAGCCACCACGTCACCACAAACATATCTTCATCATGTCACAATACCATAATCAAATAAGACTCAAATGCAATTCACATGTGACTCAATTTATGCAAATGCATGTGGTACCATTTGGAGAAAACTCCCACGTCTCAAGATTTTCCATTGGGCACACCGTCGCTAATTGCCATTAAGGCCACCGTCGCTTTTTACCATTAAGGCCACCGTCTCTTTATGCAATGGATGTGACTCAATAAATGCAACATCCATACAAACACGACATTCACAATACATCACAAATACCGACTAAACATCATTACTTTTATAGTAATTCACCACTTCCCAATCACGTCGCTACGTTGCATCATCATACAACAACACACCACTTCACCACACAAATCATAACATCAAACAAATTCAGTTAAAGAAAGCTTCAAAAAGGTTTATAAGTATTCTTAAATCATATTCATTAGAAATATCTCAATTATAGCTTCACGTAGGTTCAAACGGCACTTAAAAAGGAGTTACGGATCAAAAGATGTGGCCTTTACAAAAATCTGCCAAAAATAGAAATCAGCAGGTCGACGCAAAGGAATGCATAGGTCGACGCAAAAATGTTACTGTCCCCCTCGGGTATGCGCTCCTCGACCCAAGAGTCGACGCAAAGGATGCTATAGGTCGACTCATAGAATCTATAGGTTGACGCATGGTGAAGAAAAGTGGATTTTCTGCTGTTCTAAGCTGCTCAGGTCGACTCATGCCTCTGTGTAGGTCGACCTACGCTGCGTAAAACTCAGGAAATCACCATTTTTCTTCCCTAATCCCCTCATACAAACCCATTAACCCACACATCATTTATACATCAAATGAAAGCTGTTTACCACACATGTAAGGTTCCTAAACTTATTTCTACTCATGGGTTTTCATACAAACATCATCAATCATACTTAAATTCACAATTTCATAGAAATCTAATATGAACCCTAACAATCTCTATTTAATTTCTACACAATCATGGATAATAACATACAATCAAAACCCCACCTAAAACATCATCATACATCCCTTTAGCATGAAAGAATCCCACCCTTACCTTAGGTTTTGGATTGAAGCCAACTCTATCTTCAACCTTGAGATTCTCCTCTTCTCTCCTCTTTTCTCTTCTTTCACCAAAAACCCCAAATGAACTTCTAATTTCTATTTCCTCTAAAACCCTTGTTTTAGTTAAACCCTTACTATCTTAAATTACTAATGGGCTCTAACTAACACCCCTCACTTACTAATACCAACTTAGGCCCAATAATCAACAACACTTACTATCTTATATTATTTACTAATAATTCCCAAATAAAACCACATAAAATCAATTAATCATATAATTAACACATAGTTCACAATTAATTCACATAACTCGCATAAATAAATATTTAAAGAAAAACGGTCGTTACACATCTCATCTCACTACTTCCTTGAAGCCTTCCTATAGAGTTTGGGCTGAGATTATTCTAGGATCTCTCTATCATAGAAAGCTATCTCTTGCTGCTACGTATGTCAATCAGGATCAGAAGTATGTACTTTTCTGCATTGGAAAAGGTATGAAAGTTAATCTCTCACACATTCTCTTTCAACATTTGAAGACAAATATTGAAGAATCAAGAGATGAAGACGTAAGAAGAATCCAAATTTCAAGAAGAATTCTATTCCTCTTGCCAGAATGACTTCAGATATTCTGATAGAAAGTGACTTGATGGATATTCTGAGAGCTGTTGGTTTACCCAAGTTCTTAACTGTCATCCAAGGACTATTCTGAATGCTCTTGATTTACAAAGGATGAAGCTGATTGAAAAGGTAACTTCTATTCCAATAATATTTCCCAATATTCTGACTAGAAGAACTCCTGTTGTGAGTTTCACTCACATGTTCAAAGAAGAGCTCGACAAGTCTGTTAAGCGCTATTTAAAGTCATGTGTCAAAGCTCAAACTTCTGTTGATCCTGCGTGGATTCGAGGAAGAACTCTTCCATCTCTGGATGAGTTGAGAAAGAAAGAAAAGAAGAAGAACGAAAAGAAATTGAAGAGAAAGGCCTCAGAAGCAGGACCTAATGCTAAGCCAGCTATGAAGCAGAAGAAACCATTCGATCCTCTCAAGGTACAATCTGATGATTATCTTGCTGAGCGTATTCATAAAGCTTTTCGTGCAGATTCTCCCGTCTGTTCCTCTCAGAAAAAGCCTCCTTCTTCTGAACCCCTGTTGCACCCCAAAATTTGCCCTCTTTATTTGAGCTATAAGTTAATGATGACGTTTATTTCGTCATTCAAAAATTGAAGAAGAATAATAAAGAGTTTTTCATGGGTTTAAGAAGATAAAGTGTGAGGAATGGTTTAAATAGTGGAAATATGAGAAAATTCACAAGTCTTAGTGAGAAGGTGATATGAGCTGAATTCTCGCGTTGTCCCGACTGTTTCGACGATATCTACAACTTTTGTGTTCGGCTCGGAAGCCAATTCTTTGAGGAAGGTTTCCAGATTTGCAAATTACTTGAGGTTTCACAGTAAAAAAACGGTGCTGAATGTAGGGTTTTGGATCTCAGAAAATTCATATCTCACAATCCGCTCGTCGGATTCGCTTGAAAATTTAACTGGAGCTCCGTACCATCGTTACCAAGATTTCATATGTTCGGACCGTCGGATGATTATACACTGAAAACTCCCAGCATTTTAAGGATCGCCGTTTTTGTTTCGGTAAAAATGTGTTTTCGAGTGTGTCACGCCAAGTTTCCTTAAAAACGAGCCAAAATAAGACGCACTGGGGGCAATTTGGACATTTCGCGTTGACAATATATAAACATTTTTCTCTTCACAAATCAAAAGGGAGGTCTCATAACTTCAATTCACCCAAAATAGTCAAAAACACTTTCTCTCAATTCTCTCTCTATTCTCTTGAATCAAAACAACAAATTCTATAAAACTTTCATCAATACTCATCAATTTTCTTCAAGGATCAAGAACATGGATTGAAGGATCAAGATCTCGAGTTCGGATTCTCCCTCTCTTTCTACTCCAATTTCGTGCGCCTCCCTCTCCTCTCCCCTTGGATTTCGTTTTCGCGTTCGTGTCGCGTTCGTGTCGTGTTCGCGTTCGTATCGTGTTCGTGTTCGCGCTTCGGTGTAGATATTCATCCGGTAAGCATTCGGATCTTGAATTAAGTGCTTAATTGTTGATTATTATGTGAATTCGAATCTAGATCTACCTTTTGTTCTTGATTAATGGATGATTGATGATGATTGATCGGTGAATTTGTTCATTTTTTTGCTCGAATTATTCATGTTCATGTGAATTGTGGTTAGATTTGATGTTCATTGCATGTAATTGATGTCCGTTGATGATGAATTCCGATATTCGTGTTTGGATCCATGTTTCGTCAGTGATTTCGTGCGCTTAATTGTTAACATTCATATAGATGACTTGTGTCGCACTCAAGGTGTTTGTATAAATGCGTGTGTCGAATTTTTGCTTGATAATTGCCTAGTTTAATGCTTAAGTGATGACTTGAGTATATGCGCTATAATTGATCATTCTCACATGTGTTATTTCTCGTCGTCGGTGTCATGTTGATGCAATTTTTGGTGTTAATACTTGTAGCTTGTGTCGCACTCAAGGTGTTTGTGCCAATGCATGTGGTGAATTTTCTTGCTTGATATTTGTTTTGGTTGATGCTTAAATCATTACTTGAGATAGTGTTGTAGCTTGATTAATATTGCATGAGTTAATGCTTGTCACTATCGTTGCATTTATGTATTTGTTGATGATGATGTTTGAATTGTGGTTTGGCTTGATGTGTCGCACTTTGCTCGGCTTATGCTTGTTTGGCCTAATTGACTTGGGGCTCATGACTATTCTTCATCAAGATGTCGCATTTGTGCTTAAACATTGAATTCAATATATGTTTGACTTTGTCGCATTGGTGTTTAGTGTTTGGTTGTTCATTGCAAATGGCACACTTCACATTGATATTCGGTTTGCATCATTTCTTGTGTAATCAATTGGTGCTTTGATATTGTGCCTTGCCTCCATGAGTGTTTCATTGTGTTTTGGTTGTGCTTTGGTAATGTGCGTGTTGCTTGCAAATCGCCATCGATTTAGATTGAGCGGGGATGGTTCCCAAGCTTTCAAAAATGATAAAATTTGGTTTTCCTAAAGTGGAACTCAGTTCCTAGAATGGAGGAACCGGTTCCTGCTCAATCTAAGGCGTTTTGGAACTGGGCAGAATGCCCTGGAACCCGGTTCCCAGTTTGGGGGAACCGGTTCCTGCTTTGTGCTGTTTGTTTGGTTTGGGCAGAGTGCCCTGGAACCCGGTTCCCGGTTTGGGGGAACCGGTTCCTGTGTGTGTTTTTGTGCTGGAACCCGGGTTCCCATGTAGGGGAACCGGTTCCTTTACTTGTTTTTGGTCCCTTTCTTCTCTAACTTCTTTCTTGCATAACTTTTCACTCATAGCTTCGTTTTGCATGATCTCTATATCGTTGGAAAGCTTGTGAGGTGTACTATCTAGTTAAATGTTTGGTTCTCATTACTTTGTATATCATTCATGCTTTATTTCTCTTTGATGTTTCGTCATCCGTTTCAATATTTGTACTACTTTCCCGTTTCGTTTGTTTTATAGCAATAACGCAATTCCGATTGCGATATTTGTTATCTCTAACTTGTGTGCTAGTGTGCAAGGCTTTTGGATAGTCACCGATCGGCGCTTATTACTTGAGTGTTCCGCTTCACTTGCAGACACAATCCCATTCACTCGTGTCGTGTTCTCATCCGGGAGACATGATCTTTTTACTTTATATCTGCTTGCTTGGTTTGCTTGTTCCTCTTGCAGGTGTATTGTGGTTATGCTCGACGCGCATGTCGACCTTTGTGTGCTTTCATGGCTAATCGGTGTGCTGACTATTTTCTTTTGCTTTGCTAGCTCGCTCGCGGGATTCTGGTTCCTTCGCTTCACTTTAGTTTACGGATCATCATCCGTTTGGTATTGATCCCATTTCCTTTTTATTTTTTCTCGCACTTTATCGCTTTCTCGCATCATCCTTTAACATGAGAAGTAGGACTTAGACATGCATCTGGCCAAGCCCTCAAAAGAGGCTCTGTTTTTGTTGGTGTGTTTATATTTGTGCTTTGCGACAGAGAGTCACGGTGTAATAAGTCCTATATGGCACTCCGGTAAGTCCTCATGGAAGGCATGCGAAAAGGGTTAGTAATCGACCCCCGCCTAGTCTCATCGAGTCCATTTGGTATGCGCACGCTACGTGTCGCTCGCTTCCGAACATGCATAAGATCTTGTTATCGAGTATGTCAGGAAAAGGGTTCATGTAGCCGGACCCCCGCCTTTCCTATAGCTCACGTCGCTCGACGTTGACGCTCGGTGTACGCACGCACCGTTTTCCTTTACGATCCGTGACGGCTTGGTTGCTGAGAGGAACTCGCTCCTCTTGTCTATGGCCCGATTATTTTCGCGAGGTCTGATGCTTGGTTGACTTAGGTTGAGATGCTCCCCTTGGCTATGGCGGGACCACTTTTCTACCATTCGACCAGTGTCGTTGGTTTGTTTGCTTTACGAGCGGAGCTCGTTTGTGTGATATCCTTGTTTGCTTTTGCCTTTTTCCTCGTAGGTTGCTAGTTTAGTTTAGACTTGTACCCTTTGTATGATAATATTAGGTAGCAAGCTTTCCCCCTTTGCTTAGGTTTCCCTCATGCATTCTTTAAAACACAAACCACACTCTTTGATTTTCTTTTCTTAAGAGCTTGTTATTTCCGCTCCATTCCCAAGCATAAGTCTCCAAAGGTCGAGTATTGGAGTGCGAATGTAACTCGTTCACCTAAAAAACACAAAACAAACAGAAATTAGTTAGCCGAGCTACGGTAGCTCTGATTCTGCAAAACAGATACGTAGGCAGCGGGGTAGGGCCCGTGCGAGCACAATCCTTTATTTTCCCTACATTTTGCATTCATTTTAGTCCAGATTAGCGTAGATTTGTTACACACCCATAGATTTAGACACAGGCGTGGATACCATCGAGTACGATGGGCGCGAGGGGTGCTAGCACCTTCCCCTCGCGTAACCGACTCCCTTACCCTTTTTCTCTGGTCGTGAGACCGTTGTTTTGTTTTGTGGTTTGCTGGCATTCCCTTCCTTTTCAAGATAAATATGTTAGTGGCGACTCTGTTAATTTTCGCGGTAGCGACAGCTGGCGACTCTGCTGGGGACGTTGACCTATGGCGGGTCCGGACTTAGCGAGTCGATCCTAGCGCTGGTGTGTTTATCTTTGGGTGTTTTATCGCTTTGCATATTTACCTGTTTGCATTGCATTCTATGTGCGCTTTTACTTTTCTGCATCATATTCTGGACTGGCTGGATCTCTGTCTGTTGGGTGGGTGTTTCAAGAGGTAAAAGGCCCAATACCCAGGCTATGTGTGAACCATAGGAACCCTAGGATAGAGTGGGAGCATGGTTTGTCTCGAGGTGTACGTCTCGGGATGGATTATGTGACCACGAGCAGAGTAGTGGTTTCAAACGGAGGTATTATCGTCACCCGCATCCGCGCTATGATGATGCTTACCTTCGGGCGGACCGTATACTGCGTTTCACGACCTTACCTTGGCCTAGATTTTACCCGTGAGTGGGGCGGGAATCAATGATCATATAACAGGTACATTGTTGGTGACCGCTGTTCTTGTTCGTGGGTTACCACTGTTCTCGTTTGTGGGTTACCGCTGTTCTCGTTCGTGGGTTACCGCTGTTCTCGTTCGTGGGTTACCACTATTCTCGTTCGTGGGTTACCGTTGTTCTCGTTTGTGGGTTACCGCTGTTCTCGTTCGAGTGTACTATTGGTTCCTGTTCGTGGGGTACTATGGTTCTTGTTCGAGTGGTAATTTGTGTTCTATTCCAGTGTGTTATTGACTATGGGTTTTGGTTCCGTGGATTGACATTCTATGTTCCGTGTGGTATACTATTTGGGGGGCGAACCTTTGGCTTTGTACTATGTGTGTTACCGGCAGTCCAGAATGCCCGGTGGGCGGCACTAAGTCCCATCGCTTTGCATCATTGCATATTTACTTTTCAAAAAATGATGTACAAAAAATAACTAGCATACATGTTCCTTCTATTTCAAAGGAAACATCTTTAAGCCTCGTGTTGAGCTTTTCCATCTCTTACTTGCTAAAAATCAAAACACGAGAATTCCTTGGAATTGAATGAACATGGCATTGCACGCATATCATGCATCTCATACATTTCATGCATAACATGTGTTCAAGCTCGAGGATCTCTTATTCAGACTTGGTACTATCTCCAGACTCAGAGACTTGATTTGTTCTTTTTGTGTGTTCAAAGATTAGTCCTGGAACAACTTTGTGGGGATTTGACCAAGAAGAAAGCTCAATTGGGGTTATCTATGAAGACGTGTCTTATGCTCATGGCTTCCATGCTTGCTTTATTTGCAACTGGTTAAGCTCCGTATTGTGTGGATGTCTACAGATTCTCTGCTTGATAACGATGACACTAGGTGTGAGTTCTATTCTGGGGCACCTGGTCATGATGTTAGTATCTACACGTCTTTGAAGTTGCTTGGGGATCCCGAACGAGGGGTAAGCAAGACATTGTCTATCTTGAGCATTGCACCATTTGCATTGCTCGAATCCCTAAAGCACCTACAAAATTCCATGTGACTTCACCAGAATTCTCCGACTCAGAATGGGGTACCTGATAGTGCTGTGCCTTCCAAGGATGTGGAAGAGTTGTTGAGAATCATCAGGAAGTCTGATTACAAAGTTGTTGAGCAGTTGGGTTAGACCCAGTCAAAGATTTCCATCCTGCAACTGTTAATGTGCTTAGAAGGTCATAGAGATGCACTCTTAAGAATTCTGAATGGTGCTTACATCCCGCATGAAATATCTGTGAATCAGTTAGAGGCGGTGGCGAATAATATTTCCGCTGGAAATGGTTTGGGATTTACTGATCGTGATCTTCCTCCAGAACGGAGAAACCATAACAAGGCATTGCATATTTCGATTGAATGTAAAGGTACGACTTTGTCCCATGTTCTGGTCGATACCGGGTATTCCTTGAACGTGCTTCCCAAGTCGGCTCTAATGAGAATTGACTATGCTGGTGTTGAATTGAGGCCTAGTGATTTGGTGGTGCGCGCTTTTGATGGGTCAAGGAGGTCTGTATTCGGAGAGGTAGATCTACCAATACAAGTGGGTCCTCAGATCTTCACCACCACATTTTATGTAATGGACATTCAACCTGCTTACTGTTGTCTGTTGGGACGACCGTGGATTCACAAGGCTGGTGCTGTGACATCCACTCTTCATCAGAAGTTGAAATATCCGGTTGATGGTAAAGTGGTGACGGTTTGTGGTGAGGAGGATTATATTGTGAGTCACTTGTCCTCTTTCCGATATGTAGAGATCGAAGGTGAAATACATGAGACGCCATTCCAAGCGTTTGAGGCTGTGAATGCTGTGAGAACTCCTCCTTATGAGATAACGAAGCCAGAAACGGTTATGTCCTCCTTGAAAGATGCTCAGGTTGCCGTTGAAACTGGAAAGATAGAAGGCTGGGGGCAAGTAATTGACGTGCGTCCCAAATTTGACAAGAATGGTCTGGGTTTCAATCCTGGAAGGCAGATTGCATCACCAAAGCTCAATATCCATAGCCCGATCAAGTTTGTGAGCGGAGGTGTCATTCAAGATGGCCAGGTTAACACCATTGGCAATGGTGAAGAAGTGGATAGTGACTGTGACTTTGATAGTTGGGTTCGTCCAAGTATTCCTGGGGAGATGCCTCGCAACTGGACAATTGAAGATGTCATTCAAGTCACACAGGCTCAGGAGTAAATTTCTTGTTTTTACTTTTCTTATCATGACATAATTCCTACGCTCTGCCCAAGGCGTAGTGAATCATTTGTAGGGCCATGCAGTTCGCATTTTCAAAGTTAATCATGAAATAAAAGGACGTTTTTGCATTCAAATGTTTTGCTCTTTGTCTTTCTTTTTAACTTTTTCCTTTAAATGGCGATGTTTTTGCACACACTTGCACATAGCTTAAAAATAAAAACTAAAATAAAAACATCAATCATGCAGATGTTCCACCACCACGGATTCCATTGGTAACAGTTCCGCTATCGCTTGTTATGATTTTGACAATCCGATCTACCAAGCCGAGGAGGAAGCTTATGAAGATTGTGATCTCCCCGATGAATTGGCCAGATTATTGAAACAGGAAGAAAAAAAAGCGATTCAGCCGCATCAGGAGGCAATTGAGATGGTAAATATTGGCACTAAAGAGCAAGTCCGAGAAGTCAAGATAGGGGCTGCGCTTGAGAATGGTGTGAAACAGAGGCTTATTGCTATGTTGAAAGAGTATGCAGATATCTTTGCTTGGTCCTACGAGGATATGCCAGGTCTTGATACAGATATTGTGGTACACCGTCTACCTCTCAAAGAAGATAGTCCTCCTGTCAAGCAGAAGCTTCAAAGGACTCGCCCAGACATGTCTGAGAAGATTAAGAAAGAGGTTGAGAAACAATTTGATGTTGGCTTTCTGCAAGTTGTGAATTACCCACCGTGGGTTGCTAATATTGTTCCTGTACCTAAGAAGGACGGAAAGGTCAGGATGTGTGTGGACTACAGAGATCTGAATAGGGCGAGTCCGAAAGATGATTTTCCTCTTCCTCATATTGATGTGCTGGTGGATAATACTGCTCCTTTCAAAGTGTTTTCCTTCATGGATGGCTCTCTGGGTACAATCAGATCAAGATGGCACCAGAAGACATGGAGAAAACAACGTTTATCACACCATGGGGAACTTTCTGCTATAAAGTCATGCCTTTTGGGTTGAAAAACGCAGGAGCAACATATCAGCGCGCCATGGTGACTCTTTTCACGACATGATTCACAAAGAGATTGAAGTGTATGTCGACGACATGATTGCAAAATCTCACACTGAAGAAGAGCACTTGGTTCACTTGCAGAAGTTGTTTGAAAGGCTTCGGGAATTCAGACTGAGGTTGAATCCAAACAAATGCACTTTCGGAGTGCGATCCGGAAGGTTGTTGGGCTTTGTTGTTAGTGGAAAAGGTATTGAGGTCGATCCTGCAAAAATAAAAGCCATACAAGAAATGCCTGAGCCGAGAACAGAAAAAGAGGTTCGTGGTTTCCTAGGGAGGTTGAACTACATTGCTAGATTCATCTCTCATCTTACGGCCACTTGTGAACCAATATTCAAATTACTAAGAAAAGATCAGACGGCCAGGTGGAATAATGATTGTCAAAAAGCATTCGAAAAAGTGAAAGAGTATCTGCAGGAACCTCTGATACTAATGCCTCCAGTTCCAGGAAGGCCTTTGATTATGTACCTCACAGTTCTTGAAAATTCAATGGGATATGTGCTGGGTCAACATGACGAGTCTGGCCGAAAAGAGCATGCAATATACTACCTTAGCAAAAAGTTTACCAACTGTGAATCCCGATACTCACTGCTCGAGAAAACTTGCTGTGCTTTGGTGTGGGCTGCTCGCCGGCTGAGGCAGTATATGTTGGTTCACACCACCTTATTGATTTCCAAGATGGATCCTATCAAATATGTCTTTGAGAAGCCCGCTCTTTCCAGAAGAGTAGCCAGGTGGCAAATGATCTTGACTGAATATGATATCCAGTATACTACCCAGAAAGCCATCAAAGGTAGTGTGTTGGCAGATTATCTTGCGCATCAGCCGGTCGAAGATTATGAACCGATGAACTTTGAATTTCCCGATGAGGATGTCCTGTACATCAGAGATTGTAATATTCCCGGACCAGAGGAAGGACCCGAACCAGGATCGCGATGGACGCTCGTGTTCGATGGTGCCTCTAATGCACTCGGGAATGGTGTTGGAGCTGTAATTACTTCTCCATCAGGTTTTCATATGCCGTTTACAGCTAGAATCTGTTTTGATTGCACTAATAACATGGCTGAATATGAAGCCTGCATCTATGGTATCGAAGCTGCGATCGATTTGCGAATCAAGTACTTAAAAGTTTATGGGGATTCCAATCTTGTCATTAGCCAGATCAATGGAGATTGGGAAACTCGCCATCAGAATCTGATTCCATATAGGGAGCAAGTGATGAGACTCATTCCATACTTTGATGAGATCACATTCGAGCATATTTCTAGAGAAGAGAACAATCTTGCTGATTCTCTCGCTACTTTGGCTTCCATGTTCAAAGTGAAATGGGCCAATGAAGCGCCTAACATCACCATCAACAGGTTGGATGAGCCAGCGTTCTGCTTTGAAGCCGATGTCGAATTGGACGGCAATCCATGGTATCATGATATTAAAAAGTTCCTCGAAACTCAAGAGTATCCTCCCGAAGCGTCGGTGACTGATAAGAAGTTTCTGAGAAGATTTGCAGCTAAGTTCTACCTTAACGGTGGGGTTTTGTACAAAAGGCATCATGATGGTGTGTTGCTCCGATGCGTCGTGAAGGAAGAAGCTTCGAGAATCATAGAAGAAATGCACGAAGGCGAATTTGGTACCCATTCTAGTGGGCATACGATGGCTAAGAAGATCTTGAGGGCTGGTTACTATTGGTCCACTATGGAAACTGATTGTCATAACCATGACAGAATTTGTCACAAGTGCCAGATCTATGCTGATAAAGTGCACGTGCCGCCTGTGCCTTTGAATGTCTTGACTTCTCCGTGGCCTTTTGTAATGTGGGGCATTGATATGATTGGAGAGATTAAGTCTACTGCTTCTAATGGACATCGCTTCATTTTGGTTGCCATCGATTACTTCACCAAGTGGGTTGAAGCCGCATCTTATGCGAATGTTACCAAGCAAGTGATTACTCGCTTTATCAAGCACAACATAATCTGTCGTTATGGGATTCCTGAGAAGATCATTACTGATAATGGATTGAATCTCAATAACAAGATGATGAAGGAGCTTTGTGAGTCCTTCAAGATCAAGCATCACAATTCTTCTCCGTATCGTCCAAAGATGAATGGCGCTGTCGAAGCGGCCAACAAGAACATTAAGAAGATTGTGCAGAAGATGGTAGTGACCTACCGAGATTGGCATGAGATGCTACCTTTCGCCTTGCATGGTTATTGCACCTCTATGCATACATCGATTGGGGCAACTCCTTTCTCACTTGTTTATGGTATGGAAGCGGTACTACCAGTTGAAGTTGAGATTCCTTCCCTGAGGGTTATGAAAGATGTCGAGCTTGACGAGTCAGAATGGGTACAGAATCGGATGGATCAGTTGAACCTCATTGATGAGAAACGTTTAGCGGCTATTGGTCATGGTCAGGTGTACCAAAGGAAGATGAGAAAAGCTTTTGACAAGCGGGTGCGACCCCAAAGCTACAAACCAGGTGATCTGGTGCTCAAAAGAATTATCCTTCCTCAGGGTGATCCCCGAGGCAAGTGGACTCCGACGTATGAAGGCCCCTTTGTTGTGCAGAAAGTATTCTCTGGCGGTGCCATGATGCTTGCAACGATGGATGGAGAGAACTTTCCGCACCCTGTGAACGCAGATGTAGTAAAAAAATACTTCGTATAGACCTGGAAAAAAAAAGAAGAAAAAAAGAATAAAAAAAAGAAAATGAATCAGGCA
Organism: Vicia villosa; assembly: GCF_029867415.1. Classification (NCBI taxonomy): domain Eukaryota; kingdom Viridiplantae; phylum Streptophyta; class Magnoliopsida; order Fabales; family Fabaceae; genus Vicia; species Vicia villosa. The sequence goes on along the minus strand of NW_026705878.1, from coordinate 221,270 downwards.
AAAGAATGAAAAAGAAACAAATGTACCCGCTAAGTTGAAAACCTTAAAGGGAGGCTTAGGCAAAAAAGGGACAAAAGCGAACGACTACATCTCACATGCCACCTTGGCAATCACTCTTCATACATGCTTAGGGCTCCCGACCGAGGGATAAGCAAGACTCCGTGTTCTTGAGTTTGCACCTGGCAGCTCAAATCCCTAAAGCATTCTCTAATTCCAATCGTCGTGTTTAGGGCTCCCGACCGAGGGATAAGCAAGACTCCGTGTTCTTGAGTTTGCATTTGGCAGCTCAAATCCCTAAAGCACTCACCAAATCCCGCCGGGTTCACAAGTTCAGTGACGTTATCAGATAGGGTAGTGATCAATCCTAATGAGTACGGTCTTCCAAAGCAAGGAGATGAGAACGTCGAGATTATAAAAGTGATAGCGGGGTTGAAACTAATGGTTATCCATTTCACATTGCCATTTCTCTTGTATTCAAAAAATTGTGTGGTTACCTCTTACTAGGAACTACTTCTGAAATGTGTTCGCTCTGTTACAAGCACTCTGTTTGCAATTAATAAAGTTTTTTTCTATCTTAAAAAGCTGTTTTCTTTTATTGTTTTGTTTGCATAAAACATCCTGGGTTTGTGTTAAACTTTGCATATGAAAACTGTATGGCTTTTACAGTACATGATTAGAAATGATAAAGCCTTTGAATTTACTTCGAAGTCTTGTGTAACCAAGATGTCATGCTATATCCTGGGGCATTTTCATGTGTTTACCTCGCAGGTACATCCTTTCAAGTATGCTATGTATGCGCGTTGGTGGATCTATCCAAATGGGAGATTCTCATTCCCCAGCCGAGTATAGTCAATGAGATATCCTTATTCTCCCCAGCTGAGCGCATCCTAATGGGAGACCCTCATTCCTCAGCTGAGCATATCTAGATGATATTTTCTTCATTCCATGATTTCTCATACCCTCAACAAAGCACATCTCAATGCATTTTGCGTGCTTCTGAAGTCTTATTCCTCGGCGGAAGGCCTTCTCCCCAGCTGAGTCATGATTGGATGGTATTTGACTCCCCAGCAAGCTCTTAATGAGGTTCCTCGCCCGAGTTCCTCGTTCTCCCCAGTAGAGCGTTTTTTCCTCTCCATCAAATGGACCTATTTTCCCTAGGAGAGTCATCTCATTCCCCAGTGGAGTTTCCTTAACAAAAGGTTCTTATGCCAAGTACCTTATCCCCAGCGGATTTCTCAAATCCCTAGCGGATCGTTGTGCAGAAGTATTCATCTTCCCCACTGAGTCTTTCCTCAACAGATATTCACATGCATCCTCAGCAGGATCTGTTCTTGTTTAGGACTTCCCCAGCAGAATGCGTTCTGCACAAGCAAGTTGGTCACTCCCCATCAGAGTTGTCTCCATGACTTGCCCTTATCTCCACATCCCCAGAGTGTCGAGAATTTACTTCTCCAATGAAGTTGCCAAGGTATTCCCCAAGCAATTAAGTGGGATGTTCATATCCCCAAGCAGGATTTATTCCCCAGCTAGATCTCGCGTCCAGATTTGATCGTCTCCAGCAGATTTCTGATCCATCTTTGCCAGCTCGTAGTTGTGACTTATGGTCACTCACCTTGTCCTCCCCGCAGAGTTCCATACTCTCTCCAGGACTGTTTCAGCAATTCAGTGCTCATCCGTTGCCTCCCTAAGCAACGTTCGAATCATGCATCATTTGCATTGCATTCTCTAAGCGTATAGCGTCTTCCTTCTCGGGAACGTTATCTCACAAACATTCATACATGCATCATGCATAAAACATGTCTTATCTGTCTCTTTCTGCAGGAAGGTTATCCAGATTCAAATGCTCCCCAGAGAGCAATATTCGCCTAGTCATTACAGGCGCCTATCCTGATGTTTTGAATTAGAAGATGATTGTTCTACTTATTTTCTGGCATAGCTCAGATCAGTTCAAAGACATTCCTATTCCCGATGCCCCCAGATCGGTGGAAGATATTTGTTCCTATCCTGATATCCAGCTCAGTTGAAGGAACCGCCTCCGGATCTCTATAGATCTTCCGAAGGAGCAAGCCCTCTGATACATCAGATCAGTTGGAAATGTCTACTCCCTGACAATTTAGTTCGTTTAGAAGAAGAAACTCGTCTGCCCACTCCTGATGCCTAACCATTAGTTGAAGACGCTTTCTTTACCCGGCGTACACAGTTCGGAAGAGATATTTGTTCCTATCCTAATATTCAGATTCAGATTAGTTGAAGGAACCGCCTCCGGATCTCCCAAGATCTTACGAAGGAGCAAGCCACTGATATCATCAGATCAGATGGCGATGTCTACCTGATCGACTTTGTCTTTCAGATGAAGATTGTCCTGCTTATTTTCTGGCATCATGTCCAGATCAGTTTAAAGGCATTCTTTCCCCGGCGTACACAGTTCGGAAGAGATATTGTTCCTATCCTGATTACCAGTTCAGTTGAAGGAACCGCCTCCGGATCTCCGTGGTCTTACGAAGGAGCTAGCCGCTAATTCCCAAATTAGTAGGAATATCTACCTGATGATTTAATTGCATCAGAAGAGATGTCTGCCCAGATTCCCAGATCATGATTCCCAGATCAGAGATACCTATTACCCGTTGATGTCCAGATCAACCGATGTATCTCCCTCGATTCCCAGATCGACTTAAGACATCTATCCCGATGCAAGTTCGGAGACATCTGCTACGCCTGATACTCAGATCAGTCGAGATGTTCCTTCTCTTGATAACCAGATCATTTGAAGTGTTTCCCCTGCCTGTGGGTGCCCGTTCCTTCTTATCACAAGTTGGAGCTTATTTACTTATCCAGGTCAATTGAAGTTTTTTCTCCTCGCCTGCGGGGTGGTACATTCTTTCTTATTGCAAGATGGAATCTTCTATTGATCAAGAGCGCAAATTTTCGAGTTCATTCTGGTATTCAATCTCCTTCCACCTCAACGGTTCGAAACCTTCGTTTCTCACTCGTCGGGTTCAAGAAGTTTGAATAGGGGCAGCTGTTGCACCCCAAAATTTGCCCTCTTTATTTGAGCTATAAGTTAATGATGACGTTTATTTCTTCATTCAAAAATTGAAGAAGAATAATAAAGAGTTTTTCATGGGTTTAAGAAGATAAAGTGTGAGGAATGGTTTAAACAGTGGAAATATGAGAAAATTCACAAGTCTTAGTGAGAAGGTGATATGAGCTGAATTCCCGCATTGTCCCGACTGATTCGATGATATCTACAACTTTTGTGTTCGGCTCGGAAGCCAATTCTTTAAGGAAGGTTGCCAGATTTGCAAATTACTTGAGGTTTCACAGTAAAAAAACGGTGCTGAATGTAGGGTTTTGGATCTCAGAAAATTCATATCTCACAATCCGCTTGTCGAATTCGCTTGAAAATTTAACTGGAGCTCCGTACCATCGTTACCAAGATTTCATATGTTTAGACCGTCGGATGATTATGCACTGAAAACTCCCAGCATTTTAAGGATCGCCGCTTTTGTTTCGGTAAAAATGTGTTTTCGAGTGTGTCGCGCCGAGTTAGAAAATTCATAACTCCTTCGATTTTTGTCGTATGAAGTCCATTCCGGCGGAATTTTCTCAGAAATTTCGTTAGCTTCGATTCTTCGTCACACATGCTTGTTCAGATTCTGAGCCGAAGATGGAGTTTTATCGAGTTCTTTGAGCAGTACTCACAAAATTCTGCACAGTCGCGCCAGATGAATCGACGTTTCTCGTCATTCAAATGCGCGTAATTTCTTCATTGCTTATCGGATTGAGACGATTCTCGCAGCGACGAGTCAGGAATTTGGTCATCTTCACAGTGGCATTGGTTTTGTTTCGGAATTTAGAGCCGAACCGAGTTTCCTTAAAAACGAGCCAAAATAAGACGGACTGAGGGCAATTTGGACATTTCGCGTTGACAATATATAAACATTTTGTTCTTCACAAATCAAAAGGGAGGTCTCATAACTTCAATTCACCCAAAATAGTCAAAAACACTTTCTCTCAATTCTCTCTCTATTCTCTTGAATCAAAACCACAAATTCTATAAAACTTTCATCAATACTCATCAATTTTCTTCAAGGATCAAGAACATGGATTGAAGGATCAAGATCTCGAGTTTGGATTCTCCCTCTCTTTCTACTCCAATTTCGTGCGCTTCCCTCTCCTCTCCCCTTGGATTTCGTTTTCGCGTTCGTGTCGCGTTCGTGTCGTGTTCGCGTTCGTATCGTGTTCGTGTTCGCGCTTCGGTGTAGATATTCATCCGGTAAGCATTCGGATCTTGAATTAAGTGCTTAATTGTTGATTATTATGTGAATTCGAATCTAGATCTACCTTTTGTTCTTGATTAATGGATGATTGATGATGATTGATCGGTGAATTTGTTCATTTTTTTTGCTCGAATTATTCGTGTTCATGTGAATTGTGGTTCGATTTGATGTTCATTGCATGTAATTGATGTCCGTTGATGATGAATTCCGATATTCGTGTTTGGATCCATGTTTCGTCGGTGATTTCGTGCGCTTAATTGTTAACATTCATATAGATGACTTGTGTCGCACTCAAGGTGTTTGTATAAATGCGTGTGTCAAATTTTTTCTTGATAATTTCCTAGTTTAATGCTTAAGTGATGACTTGAGTATATGCGCTATAATTGATCATTCTCACATGTGTTATTTCTCGTCGTCGGTGTCATGTTGATGCAATTTTTGGTGTTAATACTTGTAGCTTGTGTCGCACTCAAGGTGTTTGTGCCAATGCATGTGGTGAATTTTCTTGCTTGATATTTGTTTTGGTTGATGCTTAAATCATTACTTGAGATAGTGTTGTAGCTTGATTAATATTGCATGAGTTAATGCTTGTCACTATCGTTGCATTTATGTATTTGTTGATGATGATGTTTGAATTGTGGTTTGGCTTGATGTGTCGCACTTTGCTCGGCTTGTGCTTGTTTGGCCTAATTGACTTGGGGCTCATGACTATTCTTCATCAAGATGTCACATTTGTGCTTAAACATTGAATTCGATATATGTTTGACTTTGTCGCATTGGTGTTTAGTGTTTGGTTATTCATTGCAAATGGCACACTTCACATTGATATTCGGTTTGCATCATTTCTTGTGTAATCAATTGGTGCTTTGATATTGTGCCTTGCCTCCATGAGTGTTTCATTGTGTTTTGGTTGTGCTTTGGTAATGTGCATGTTGCTTGCAAATTGCTATCGGTTTAGATTGAGCGGGGATGGTTCCCAAGCTTTCAAAAATGATAAAATTTGGTTTTCCTACAATGGAACTCGGTTCCCAGAATGGAGGAACCGGTTCCTACTCAGTCTAAGGAGTTTTGGAACTGGGCAGAATGCCCTGGAACCCGGTTCCCAGTTTGGGGGAACCGGTTCCTGCTTTGTGCTGTTTGTTTGGTCTGGGCAGAATGCCCTGGAACCCGGTTCCCAGTTTGGGGGAACCGGTTCCTGCTTTGTGCTGTTTGTTTGGTTTGGGCAGAGTGCCCTGGAACCCGGTTCCCGGTTTGGGGGAACCGGTTCCTGTGTGTGTTTTTGTGCTGGAACCCGGGTTCCCATATAGGGGAACCGGTTCCCTTACTTGTTTTTGGTTCCTTTCTTCTCTAACTTCTTTCTTGCATAACTTTTCACTCATAGCTTCGTTTTGCATGATCTCTATATCGTTGGAAAACTTGTGAGGTGTACTATCTAGTTAAATGTTTGGTTCTCATTACTTTGTATATCATTCATGCTTTATTTCTCTTTGATGTTTCGTCATCCGTTTCAATATTTGTACTACTTGCCCGTTTCGTTTGTTTTATAGCAATAACGCAATTCCGATTGCGATATTTGTTATCTCTAACTTGTGTGCTAGTGTGCAAGGCTTTTGGATAGTCACCGATCGGCACTTATTGTTAGAACAAGATTTGTTCTGATCAATTATCTTAGTTTTGATGATAACAATAATATGAATTTTGCTTAAGATAATATGGTACTCTAATCCAATGCAATTTCCTTTTCAGGAAATATATAAAGAGTATGCATAATTCAGCGCTCAGAAGCTTTGTCTCAAAGGGTTCAGCATGCAACATCAGAACATGGTCTGGCAAGACATCAGAAGATGGTCGAAGCAGAATCAGAACATGGGTCTATGGAAGCATCAGAAGAACATGAGATCAGAATCACTGAAGTTCTGATGGTATCACGCTCAGAAGCACTTCAAGGTCAGAAGATCAGAAGATGCTTTGCACCAAGCTGTTTGACTCTGATGATATTCAAACGTTGTATTCACAAACATCAGATCAGAAGGAAGTACAAGTGGCAAGCTACGCTGACTGACAAAAGGAACGTTAAAAGCTATTAAAGGCAACGTCAGTAGACACAGCGTGAACAAGGCTCGAGGTAGTTGACAAAAGCGTATAACATTAAATGCGATGCTGTACGGAACACGCAAAGCATTAAATGCACTCAACGGTCATCTTCTCCAACGCCTATAAATATGAAGTTCTGATGAGAAGCAAGGTTAACGATTCTGAACAAAACAACTCATATTAACTTGCTGAAACTCTGTTCTATTCAAAGCTCAGAATCTTCATCTTCATCAAAGCTCACTACATTGCTGTTGTAATATATTAGTGAGATTAAGCTTAAACGTTAAGAGAAATATCACAGTTTGTGATTATAGCTTTTAAGAAGCAATTGTAATACTCTTAGAATTGATTACATTAAGTTGTAAGGAACTAGAGTGATCGTGTGGATCAGAATACTCTAGGAAGTCTTAGAGGTTATCTAAGCAGGTTGTAACTAGAGTGATCGTGTGGATCAGAATACTCTAGAAAGTCTTAGAGGGTATCTAAGCAGTTGTTCCTGGAGTGATCAGTGTGTGATCAGAAGACTCTGGAAGACTTAGTTGCTGACTAAGTGGAGAACCATTGTAATCCGTGCGATTAGTGGATTAAATCCTCAGTTGAGGTAAATCATCTCTGCGGGGGTGGACTGGAGTAGTTTAGTTAACAACGAACCAGGATAAAAATAACTGTGCAATTTATTTTTATCTGTCAAGTTTTTAAAGCTACACTTATTCAAACCCCCCCCCTTTCTAAGTGTTTTTCTATCCTTCAATTGGCATCAGAGCGCCGGTTCTAAGGTGCAAGCACTTAACCGTGTTTAGAAAAGATTCAGGAAGAGAAAAACGCTTCAGTAAAAGATGGCTGATGAAACTGCAAAGTCTACATCTACATCTGGCTCTGCTGAGCAACACAACGGTAACAATGGTTATACTAGACCGCCGGTATTTGATGGTGAAAACTTTGAATACTGGAAAGATAAACTGGAAAGTTACTTTCTTGGTCTTGATGGTGATCTATGGGATCTTCTGATGGATGGTTACAAACATCCAGTAAATGCCAGTGGCGTAAAGCTGACAAGGCAAGAAATGAGTGATGATCAGAAGAAGCTTTTCAGGAATCATCATAAATGCAGAACTGTTTTGCTGAATGCTATCTCTCATGCTGAGTATGAGAAGATATCTAACAGGGAAACGGCCTATGACATATATGAGTCCTTGAAAATGACTCATGAAGGAAATGCTCAAGTCAAGGAGACTAAATCTCTCGCTTTAATCCAGAAGTATGAAGCCTTCAAGATGGAGGATGATGAAGACATTGAAAAGATGTTTTCAAGATTTCAAACTCTTACTGATGGATTGAGAGTTCTTGACAAGGGATACACCAAGGCTGATCACGTAAAGAAGATCATCAGAAGCTTACCCAGAAGATGGGGTCCTATGGTGACTGCATTTAAGATTGCGAAGAATCTAAATGAAGTCTCTTTGGAAGAGCTGATCAGTGCCCTGAGGAGTCATGAAATTGAACTGGATGCAAACGAGCCTCAAAAGAAAGGTAAGTCTATTGCATTAAAATCCAATATCATGAAATGCACTAACGCTTTTCAGGCTAGAGAAGAAGATCCTGGAGAATCAGAATCTGAAGAAGAAGATGAACTGTCCTTGATCTCCAGAAGGCTAAATCAACTCTGGAAGAACAAGCAAAGGAAGTTCAGAGGCGTCAGAAGTTCAAAGAAATTTGAACGTGGAGAATCTTCTGATGACAGAAGATTTGACAAGAAGAAGGTCATGTGCTATGAATGCAATGAGCCTGGACACTTCAAGAATGAATGTCCAAAACTTCAGAAGGAAAATCCCAAGAAGAAGTTTCATAAGAAGAAAGGTCTTATGGCAACCTGGGATGAGTCAGAAGATGATTCAGACTCTGAAGATGAGCAGGCTAACTGTGCGCTGATGGCGACAGAAGATGACGGATCAGAATCTACATCAGAATCAGATTCTGAAGAGGTATTTTCTGAACTTACTAGAGATGAGTTAGTTTCCGGTCTAACAGAACTTCTGGAATTCAAGTCTCAGATTAGTCTCAAATACAAAAAGCTGAAAAAGCTATTTGAATTTGAAACAAAGAAGCTTGAGTTGGAAAATTCTGAATTAAAAGAAAAACTTTTAAAATTATCCAATAATGTTGGATCTCCTTCTGATTCAGAAAAATCCACTCCTAGTCTAAACCATATTCTGAAAGAATATGATTTAAGTTTCAGGAAGTTCTTATCTAGAAGTATTGGCAGAAGTCAGCTAGCTTCTATGATATATGCTGTGTCTGGAAACAAAAGAGTCGGCATTGGTTTTGAGGGTGAAACCCCATACAAACTTGAACCTGTTGATGAAATGAAATTCACATACAAGCCATTGTATGATCAGTTCAAGTATGGCCACTCCCATGATATTAGGCACACTTCACATGCTCAAAGTTTTCACATAACACACACCAAAAAGCATGTGACACAACCTAGGAAATATCATGAAACTCACATTAAAAATTATCATGCTGTTCCTCCTATTGCTTACAATGTTAAACCCAAGTTCAATTAGAACTTGAGAAAATCTAACAAGAAAGGACCCAAGAAAATGTGGGTACCTAAGGATAAGATTATTCCTATTGCAGATATCCTTGGCTGCAAAAAGGACAAAGCACAACATATCGTGGTACCTGGACTCTGGATGCTCACGACACATGACAGGAAGAAGGTCTATGTTCCAAGACCTGGTGCTTAAGTCTGGAGGAGAAGTCGAGTTTGGAGGAGATCAAAAGGGCAAGATAATTGGCTCTGGAACTATAAAGTCTGGTAACTCTCCCTCCATTTCTAATGTACTTCTTGTAGAAGGATTAACACATAACCTCTTATCTATCAGTCAATTGAGTGACAATGGTTATGATATAATCTTTAATCAAAAGTCTTGCAAGGCTGTAAATCAGAAGGATGGCTCAATCCTATTTACAGGCAAGAGGAAGAACAACATTTATAAGACAGATCTGCAAGATCTTATGAGTCAGAAGGTGACTTGTCTTATGTCTGTTTCTGAAGAGCAGTGGGTCTGGCACAGAAGATTAGGTCATGCTAGTTTGAGAAAGATTTCTCAGATTAACAAACTGGATCTTGTCAGAGGACTCCCTAATCTGAAATTCAAATCAGATGCTCTTTGTGAAGCATGTCAGAAGGGCAAGTTCTCCAAACCTGCACTCAAGTCCAAGAATGTTGTTTCTACCTCAAGGCCATTAGAACTCTTGCACATTGATCTGTTTGGCCCAGTCAAAACAGCATCTGTCAGAGGGAAGAAATATGGATTAGTCATCGTAGATGATTATAGCCGCTGGACGTGGGTAAAATTCTTGAAACACAAGGATGAGTCTCATTCAGTGTTCTTTGATTTCTGCATTCAGATTCAATCTGAAAAAGAGTGTAAAATCATAAAGGTCAGAAGTGATCATGGTGGTGAATTTGAGAACAGATCCTTTGAAGAATTCTTCAAAGAAAATGGTATTGCCCATGATTTCTCTTGTCCTAGAACTCCACAGCAAAATGGAGTTGTAGAACGAAAGAATAGGACTCTGCAAGAAATGGCCAGAACCATGATCAATGAAACCAATATGGCTAAGCATTTCTGGGCAGAAGCAATAAACACTGCATGCTATATTCAGAATAGAATCTCTATCAGACCTATTCTAAATAAGACTCCTTATGAATTGTGGAAGAATAAAAAGCCCAACATTTCATATTTCCATCCTTTTGGATGTGTATGCTTTATTCTGAACATTAAAGATCATCTTGGTAAGTTTGATTCCAAAGCACAAAAATGTTTCCTTCTTGGATATTCTGAACGCTCAAAAGGCTACAGAGTATACAATACTGAAACATTGATTGTGGAAGAATCAATCAATATCAGGTTTGATGATAAGCTTGGTTCTGAAAAACCAAAGCAGTTTGATAATTTTGCAGATTGTGATATTGATATATCAGAAGTTGTTGAGCCAAGAAGCAACGCATCAGAAGCAGAGCTTCTCAGAAGCAAAGAATCTGAAGATCAAGTATCAGCTTCTCTGGAGAATCTAAGCATTTCTGAAGAACCATCTGTCAGAAGATCATCCAGACTCATCTCTGATCATTCAGAAGATGTCATTCTTGGAAAGAAGGATGATCCAATCAGAACAAGAGCATTCCTTAAGAACAATGCAGACTGTCAATTAGGCCTTGTATCTTTGATCGAGCCAACTTCTGTTGATCATGCTCTAGAAGATCCAGACTGGATAATTGCTATGCAAGAAGAACTGAATCAGTTTACAAGAAATGATGTTTGGGATCTTGTTCCTAGATCAAATGGATTCAATATAATAGGTACAAAATGGGTCTTCAGAAACAAGCCAAGAATGAGAAGATGAGAAGTTCTTATGTATGGGTATCTTCTGAAATGAAATTTTTTTTAAGAAGTTCTGATTAAAATCAATTAGAAATTGTGATTCAGTTATTACTAACGTTTCATTGTCTAAGTTGATTCAGAATCTCTTCAAAAGCAAAACAGCTGTAACTGGCTATCCAGATGGTAAACACGTGTTCACTATTCCTGGACAAGCGTGCGTGCAGTTGAGGGGACGTCTACTTAGGTAACTGTGCAAATCACGTCTTTTGTCATTATTATCTCTCCTCACGTCACGTAACATTAAATGCTTTTCATCATTTACTCTCTTTCAGTTTTCTTTTTATTCTTCAAACGTTTCTTTTCCCTCTTATATTTCTCTCACTTTGCATTCAGCTTCTTTTTCGTTCTCTCTCTTTGCATTCATATCATAGACCCTAGCAGTTTCCAATATCTGCAACTTCATCATGAATCCATCGTCAAGCTCTGGGAATCAAGATAATGATCGGAAACAAAAGAGAAAGGCAACTGCTGAATCAGAAACCAAACCAAAAAGAGTAAGGATCACCTATGACCCTCTCAAAGTGAACCCGTTTGAAGCTATGATGTTTGGAAATTACTCTAGACGTGTGTATCAACCCCTTGACGGTACCCCTCAATCACCTCCCTCTTCACAGACCTCCACCACCTCTTCCTCCTCATTCATCCTCTCGGAACCACCTTCTTCACCATCTGATATCTCCTCTCCTTCAACCCATCCATCAGATATTTCTTCATCTCTCTCACACCCTTTTCCCACCAGAACACCTAATCCCTATAGTGTTGTTTTTCCCGACTCCAGGTTCACTGTCAACCCTCCAACCCCTACCACTCAATCATTTCTAGAGCTTTTACATTCTGATGTAAATGGCTGGTTGGAGATTCTGGGTGCTGCTCACCTTAACCATCTGGATGAGTATGCTACAAGCAACCTTTGGGATACCTTTCGTCAGGATTTTCTGGTTAGGGCTACAGACACTCAGAGAAGGATCATGTCTGAAGCTCCTGGTATTCGTGGTCTTCGGTTGGAAGTTGGTGAAAGCAGCTATCACCATCTCATCAGGAACAGTAGTGTTCTTGAGAAGAAAATACCTGCAGATGAGTTGGAAGAAGAAAATCTCTGCAGAGACATCGTGGTGTGGAAACCATGGTTTCCTGTGCTGACTGGAGATTTTCAGTGGCTGTTTAACTGGTTCAGAATGAACCCTTCTGAAAAAGCACCTCACATGGTCTTTCCAGTAGTGGTTTATCCTGCTGAAGTTGCTGGTCCTACTCCTCCAACAAACCTAGCAGCTATTCTTCAAGCGTTGGAAGTTGGAACTTCTGAGCTGCCTGAACCAAAATATGCTAAGGCTACTTCTGAGTCAGACTCAGATGAGGAAATGGAAGATGCACAAGCTGAAGATCTCCCAGAAGATCACCCTGCTGAGATTGCTGTCCCTTTTGGCAGAAATTCAGGTGCCTCTTCTTCTGGTAAAACCTCAGCTCTGATGGAGACCTTGGAAGCTCTTCATCAGAATCAAGCTATGCTGGCTTCTCGTTTGGACGCGCAAGAAGTAGCCAATGCTGAGTTTCGCTCCTTCATGGCAAGGCAAGCTACAAGCACTGACGGGATTCATGATGTTCTGGCGCGGATTTTGCGTAGGCTAGGATCTTAGTCCTTTGGTCTGTGTAGTTTTCTTTCCTTGTTGCATCTGTTTTCCTGCATTCCTCTTTTGTAATCTTTCTTGTTGAAATCAATGAAAAGTTATTTGTGTTTCTTTCCTTTTGTCTCTTGCTTTGCATCTGAATCTCTTATGCTTTTTGATGTTATGACAAAAAGGGGGAGAAGATAAATGATAAATGATTTGATTAATCTATCAGTTGCTGGGTAAAGCTCCCACACATTTACTAACAAGAACTGCAAGTTCTATATGGTTTAAGTGTTTTGCAGGTATAAAGAAGTGAAGAGAATCTTCAAAGCAAACACAAGAAGCAAAACCATAAGAAGTGTTATTCTGTAAAAAGAATAAGCTCATGGAAACTGAAGCAAGCTAAGTGCTGTCAAGCTTCAGAAATCAGAAGCAAGAAAGAAGAATGAATCAGAAGCACTGATAATAGAATTTGATCCATATTTGTCTATTTGCTCTGACAAAATTCTATTTGCTCTGATACATTATTTTAGCCTATATGGCTCTGATACATATCATGTGTTCTAATATACATTTTATGTTCTGACTCGTTCATGCTGACTTTTGTCGTTTAGTTTTTGTTCTGTAACATTTCAGGATGTAGAGATGCTCTGATGATGCTCTGGTACATTCAACAATGTTCTGATACAAATCTAGCATGAAGTGATGTTGGTAGAAATTCAAAGCTCTGAAGCTATCCGAGGGAAGCAGAAATCAGAAGCTGTGAATGTTCTAAAGATCCAGAAAACTCAAGTTCTGAAGCTGTCCTAAATGGAAGCAGAAATCAGAAGCTGTGAATGTTCTGAAGATCAAAGAAATTCAAGTTCTGAAGCTGTCCTAAATGGAAGCAGAAATCAGAAGCTGTGAATGTTCTGAAGATCAAAGAAATTCAAGTTCTGAAGCTGTCCTAGATGGAAGCAGGAATCAGAAGCTGTGAGTGTTCTAGGGATCTAAAGAAATTCTAGTTCTGAAGCTGTCCAATGGAAGCAGAAGTCAGAAGCTATGAATTCTCTGAAGACAGAAGCCTATGTGATCGTCTCTACCGAAATAATCAGGGAAGTCTTTTATTAAAGTTCTTCGAGTATTTATTTCAGGGGGAGATTATTTATCTCAGGGGGAGATTGTTAATCTCAGGGGGAGACATATTCATATGCTTATGCTATAGCTGTGTAATTTGTCTTTTGCCGTCTGCTCTTTCTGATCGCAAATTCATATCATTTATATATGTTTTTGTCATCATCAAAAAGGGGGAGATTGTTAGAACAAGATTTGTTCTGATCAATTATCTTAGTTTTGATGATAACAATAATATGAATTTTGCTTAAGATAATATGGTACTCTAATCCAATGCAATTTCCTTTTCAGGAAATATATAAAGAGTATGCATAATTCAACGCTCAGAAGCTTTGTCTCAAAGGGTTCAGCATGCAACATCAGAACATGGTCTGGCAAGACATCAGAAGATGGTCGAAGCAGAATCAGAACATGGGTCTATGGAAGCATCAGAAGAACATGAGATCAGAAGCACTGAAGTTCTGATGGTATCACGCTCAGAAGCACTTCAAGGTCAGAAGATCAGAAGATGCTTTGCACCAAGCTGTTTGACTCTGATGATATTCAAACGTTGTATTCACAAACATCAGATCAGAAGGAAGTACAAGTGGCAAGCTACGCTGACTGACAAAAGGAACGTTAAAAGCTATTAAAGGCAACGTCAGTAGACACAGCGTGAACAAGGCTCGAGGTAGTTGACAAAAGCGTATAACATTAAATGCGATGCTGTACGGAACACGCAAAGCATTAAATGCACTCAACGGTCATCTTCTCCAACGCCTATAAATATGAAGTTCTGATGAGAAGCAAGGTTAACGATTCTGAACAAAACAACTCATATTAACTTGCTGAAACTCTGTTCTATTCAAAGCTCAGAATCTTCATCTTCATCAAAGCTCACTACATTGCTGTTGTAATATATTAGTGAGATTAAGCTTAAACGTTAAGAGAAATATCACAGTTTGTGATTATAGCTTTTAAGAAGCAATTGTAATACTCTTAGAATTGATTACATTAAGTTGTAAGGAACTAGAGTGATCGTGTGGATCAGAATACTCTAGGAAGTCTTAGAGGTTATCTAAGCAGGTTGTAACTAGAGTGATCGTGTGGATCAGAATACTCTAGAAAGTCTTAGAGGGTATCTAAGCAGTTGTTCCTGGAGTGATCAGTGTGTGATCAGAAGACTCTGGAAGACTTAGTTGCTGACTAAGTGGAGAACCATTGTAATCCGTGCGATTAGTGGATTAAATCCTCAGTTGAGGTAAATCATCTCTGCGGGGGTGGACTGGAGTAGTTTAGTTAACAACGAACCAGGATAAAAATAACTGTGCAATTTATTTTTATCTGTCAAGTTTTTAAAGCTACACTTATTCAAACCCCCCCCCCCTTTCTAAGTGTTTTTCTATCCTTCAATTGGCATCAGAGCGCCGATTCTAAGGTGCAAGCACTTAACCGTGTTTAGAAAAGATTCAGGAAGAGAAAAACGCTTCAGTAAAAGATGGTTGATGAAACTGCAAAGTCTACATCTACATCTGGCTCTGCTGAGCAACACAACGGTAACAATGGTTATACTAGACCGCCGGTATTTGATGGTGAAAACTTTGAATACTGGAAAGATAAACTGGAAAGTTACTTTCTTGGTCTTGATGGTGATCTATGGGATCTTCTGATGGATGGTTACAAACATCCAGTAAATGCCAGTGGCGTAAAGCTGACAAGGCAAGAAATGAGTGATGATCAGAAGAAGCTTTTCAGGAATCATCATAAATGCAGAACTGTTTTGCTGAATGCTATCTCTCATGCATAAGATCTTGTTATCGAGTATGTCAGGAAAAGGGTTCATGTAGCCGGACCCCCGCCTTTCCTATAGCTCATGTCGCTCGACGTTGACGCTCGGTGTACGCACGCACCGTTTTCCTTTACGATCCGTGACGGCTTGGTTGCTGAGAGGAACTCGCTCCTCTTGTCTATGGCCCGATCATTTTCGCGAGGTCTGATGCTTGGTTGACTTGGGTTGAGCTGCTCCCCTTGGCTATGGCGGGACCGCTTTTCTACCATTCGACCAGTGTCGTTGGTTTGTTTGCTTTACGAGCGGAGCTCGTTTGTGTGATATCCTTGTTTGCTTTTGCCTTTTTCCTCGTAGGTTGCTAGTTTATTTTAGACTTGTACCCTTTGTATGATAACATTAGGTAGCAAGCTTTCCCTCTTTGCTTAGGTTTCCCTCATGCATTCTTTAAAACACAAACCACACTCTTTGATTTTCTTTTCTTAAGAGCTTGTTATTTCCGCTCCATTCCCAAGCATAAGTCTCCAAAGGTCGAGCAGCGGAGTGCGAATGTAACCCGTTCACCTAAAAAACACAAAACAAACAGAAATTAGTTAGCCGAGCTACGGTAGCTCTGATTCTGTAAAACAGATACGTAGGCAGCGGGGTAGGGCCCGTGCGAGCATAATCCTTTAGTTTCCCTACATTTTGCATTCATTTTAGTCCAGATTAGCGTAGATTTGTTACACACCCATAGATTTAGACACAGGCGTGGATACCATCGAGTACGATGGGCGCGAGGGGTGCTAGCACCTTCCCCTCGCGTAACCGACTCCCTTACCCTTTTTCTCTAGTCGTGAGACCGTTGTTTTGTTTTGTGGTTTGCTGGCATTCCTTTCCTTTTCAGGATAAATATGTTAGTGGCGACTCTGTTAATTTTCGCGGTAGCGACAACCCCAAAATTCTTTCATCATTCCAAACAGTAACCAACCACCTCCTTATACACAAATTCTGAACCCTCAACCACTAAATGTTATCCCCCACACTCCTTCTGAAAATTCATCTTCATCCTCCTCCTTCTCCGATTCTACATCTTCTTTCAAACCTTTTATCACCCCTTCTTTACCTTCAAGAAAATCCAAACCCTATTGCCTTCTGTACCCTGATTATCGTTTCACCTTCAATCCTCCTGAACCCTCTATTGATATCTGCTTTGACCTGTTCAAGCTTAAATTCAGAACAAGGATGGAAACTTTGAAAGCTGCTCACGACTCCAAGTTGGATCATGTTGCTATTCGAAGCTTATGGAAAATCTTTAAGAAGGACTTTCAGTTTGATGCTCTGAACATCCAGAATAGATGCTTGGCTGAGGCATCTGGTTCTCCTGGTTGTTTCTTAGAAGTTGACGATGGTCGGTACTATCATCCAATCAAAAATTGGAGATCCCTTGAAGAGAAAGAATTTGTCGATGAACTTGAGGAAGTGCAACCTCTTGCTATGGTTGTATGGAAACCTCAGTTTAATATTCTGACTGGAGACTTTCAGTCTTTATTCAACTGGCTAAGGGAGAATCCCTCTGAGAAAGCACTAGATATGGTATATCCAGAAGTTGAATACCCATCAGAACCTGTTGCTCCTACTCCTCCAAGGAATCTGGATGAGATCCTTCAGGCTCTTGCAAATTCTGATTATGATATTCCTGCTCTAGAATATGGTGAAGATGCTTCTATGTTAGAAGCTGATGCTGAGAATCACGTTGCTGAAAATCATCCTACTGAGAAACTTCTTGTTCAGGAAAATCAAGATCATGTTCTCATGATTGATGCTGCTATTGAGCATGCTACTCCTTTAAACGATAGCTGTGAAGCTTCTTCTACTGAACCTTCTGTTCTGGTGAACTCCATGAAGGCTCTTCAAAAGAATCAAGCTGATCTAGCTTCTCGTTGGGATACACATGAAGATACTCACAATGAGTTTTGCTCATTTATGAAGACGCAGACTGAAAGCACTACTGAGATTCAAAACCTTCTGGCCAAGATAACTTCTAAGCTAGACTAGTCGTAGTCTGTTGGTCTTAGATGTTTTCTTGTTTTTGCATCTGTTTCTTGCATCTGCTTCTATCCTTTTGTATCTTCTGATATTTTATTGAATCAATAACATATTATCTTCTTCACTCATATTGTTTTTCATTAGAATCTTTTTAAATACTTTTTGATGTTATGACAAAAAGGGGGAGAAACATGATAATTGATTTTGTTTACTATATCAGTTGCTGGGATTAAGTCTCAACATTTCTAACATTATTTACAAGTTCTATGTCTTTGAGATTTTTTGCAGGATTAAAGACATTCTGAAAAAGCTCAACATGAGAAGAAAATACATGGGAAAATGCAATTCTATAAAGAAGCATGTTCTTGGAATTTGAAGCAAGCTTAGTGTTGTGAAGCTTCAAGATCAGAAGCAAGAAGAAAGAATGTTCTGATATTCTCGTGGCAGAATATGCTCTAATACATTCTTATCTCTCATATGTTCTGATACATATTCTGTTTTAAGAACTTACCAAAGTTTGCTCTGATACATGTTCTTTCTTAAAAGAATGTTCTGATTCATTCATACTCTGACTTTTGTTGTCTAATTTGTTCTGAAACATTTCAGGATGTGAAGATGCTCTGATGATGCTCTAATACATTCAAGAATGTTCTGATACAATCAAGCATTATATGATTCAAAAAGAAATTCAAAGCTCTGAAGCTGTCCTATTGAAGCAAGAAGCAGAAGCTCTGAATGTTCTGAAGTTCTAGGCAAATGTGAACGTCTCGACAAATGGAAAATACTCAGGGAAGTCTTTTATTTATAAATTCTTCTAGTATTTATTTCAGGGGGAGATTGTTAATCTCAGGGGGAGATATATTCACACACTATGATTATATGCTTATGCTATAACCGTGTAATTGTCTTTAGTCATCTGATATTCTGATTGCAAATTCATATCAATTATATATGTTTTTGTCATCATCAAAAAGGGGGAGATTGTTAGAACAAGAATTGTTCTGATCAATATTCTTAGTTTTGATGATAACATTATATATGAATTTTGTACAAGACAATGTGGTACTCTAATCCTATGCATTTTCCATTTCAAGAAATATATAAAGAGTATGCACAATTCAACGCAAGAAGCACTGACTCAGAAGGTTCAAGTATGAAACATCAGAATATGCTCTCGCAAGACATCAGAAGATGGTCAAGCAGAATCAGAACATGGTCTATGAAGCATCAGAAGAACTTGAGTTCAGAAGCAGAAGCACTGAAGTTCTTATGGTATCACGCTAGAAGCACTTCAAAGTCAGAAGACAAGAAGATGCTCTGCACCAAGCTGAATGACTCTTGTATTCAAACATTGTATCTACAAACATCAGATCAGAAGCAAGTACAAGATGACATGCTACGCTGACTGACAAAAGGAACGTTAGAAGCTATTAAAGGTAAAGTCAGTTAAAGTAGGAAAAGCAAGGCTCGAGGTAGTTGACAAAAGAGTGAAACATTAAATGCAAAGCTGTACGGATCACGCAACGCATTAAATGCTCCCAACGGTCATCTTATCATAACGCCTATAAATAGTGAAGTTCTGATCAGAAGCAACGTTACGAATTTACGAATTCACGAACAACTCTTACAAACTTGCTGAAACGCTGTTGAATCAAACTCTATCAAACTTCATCTTCAACCTCACTTCTCTTGTAATATCTTAGTGAGATTTAAGCTTAGAACTTAAGAGAAATATCACAGTTGTGATTATAGATTTTTAAGAAGCATTTGAATACTCTTGTAAACATTTATTTTACATTGATTTGTAAAAGGTTCCTAGAGTGATCAAGTTGTGATCAGTAGAATCTAGAAGACTTAGAAGTTTCTAAGTGGTGTATTTCCTAGAGTGATAAAGGTGTGATCAGAATACTCTAGAAGACTTAGAGGGTATCTAAGTGGAAAACCACTGTAATCAAGATTGATTAGTGGATTAAGTCCTCAGTTGAGGTAAATCACTCTAAGGGGGTGGACTGGAGTAGTTTCGTTAATAACGAACCAGGATAAAAATATTGTGTTCATTGTTTTTATCTTAAGAGTTTTTAAAGTCACAGTTATTCAAACCCCCCCCCCCCTTTCTAAGTGTTTTTCTATCCTTCACAGCTGCCCCTATTCAATCATCTTAAATTTGATAAGTGAGAAAAAGTGACAGCTTTTGCTTCAAGGTAGAAGATGATTGAATACACAAGAACCCATAAATATGCACTCCGGGGGTTAAGAAAAAGGTGTATTGATATTACACATTTGAACTTAATTCCAATGATAGGAGTTCTGTTGGGGATTTAGCATGAAAGGGGGGGTACCAACCGAAAGTGTACTTAAAGGATAAAGGAATAACAGACGCCATTTGGTATGGACTTATAGAGTAAAGGATAACCCCATGCCAACTGATATAAACTTACAAAAGGTATTGGACTGTACTAGGAAAAACTTTTGTCGTCAAACAAGAACTGACTTTGAAGGTAGATTAAGAACTAACTGAAAAATGACAAAATGTCATGCGAGAACTGACTTCAAAAATAAAATAACAAATAAAGGCTGGCTTAGATGGGAACTAGTCTTAAAATCAACTACTAGAAGAGAACTAGCTTGAACTTGGTTGTCAGACGAGAACTGACTACTGACATTGACTACCAGGCGAGAACTGGTGACAGACTGTCAGGTGAGAACTGACTTTCGAAGTAAACTACCAGATGAGAACTGGATATTGAAATGATTTACTAGACGAGAACTAGATTTGACTACCAGGAGAGAACGTGTGACAGACTGCCATGTGAGAAGTGACTTTCGAAGTAAACTATCAGACGAGAACTGGATTTTGAAATGATTTACCAGACGAGAACTGGATCTGACTATCAGGCGAGAACTGGATCACAAACGAGGCAACGAGTGAACACTCGACCTAAAAGGAATTGGTGACCACTAGACCTAAGAGTACTTGACAGGATACCAATGAACATTGGATCCAAAGCAAGGTGATAAGAAAAGTAGCAGACTTCAAGAACACATGCTGGTCTCAAACGAGTAGAACCAGTAAACACTAAATCTAACCAAGGAATATTAGTAAACATTATACTTAAAAGAGACATGCCAATAATCACTCGACTTAAAAGAGATAGAGAGGTGAATAAACTCTCAATTCAAGAGAGATAGTGACCACTAAACTCTAAATAATATCAGGTAACAAGTAACGAGCTTGACCTAAAAGGAACTAGTGAACACTATCCCTAAACAAAATTAAGTCTGAATAAAATGCCAATAAACATTGGACTTACCAATAGGACTGGTGACCACCAGATATTAAGAATATTATGCCAAAAGCGGAAATACAAGTAACAGACTTGACCTCAAAAGGAACTAGTGAAAACTAGCCTTAAAAAAAGAAAACACCAATACGAAACTGGATTTTGAAAGGTATGCAAGTAAACACTGGACTTAAACCAAAGGGAACTAGTGACCACTAGCCCTAACCAAAGACATCACTGACTATCAATCAAGAGCGGGTACATCTGTGATCTAAGAGAACTAATGAACATTAGTCTCGACAGAATACTAGAACAATGATGTATTCAAGACAAGGTAACATATAGCAATCTTGAATAAAAAAAGGAACTAGTGAACAGTGGGCCTGAAGGATACCAATGAACATTGGATTTTAACAACAACATTATGGGAGCTATCAACGGACATCTATAAGTCTTAACAGTTCATGGGTAACCCATGTAGGTTAAGCAACATCACTGAGAAAGATGCACAAGATTGGCTTATGCTTCGATGCATGTTTGAAATTTTCTATGGAGTAATATTCCAAGATTAATGGAAATTACACATTTAGGTGATACAATGCGATGATGCATGATTTTGTTGAAGAATATGGGAGATTCAAGGAACCATTAAACATGAGCCTCTAAAAATCTGAAATCGTGCAAGGAAAAACAAGCTAACAAGCTAAACCACAAGTTACTATCTGGGGAATAAACTGAGTAACCGGTGACCACAGGTTACTAACTCTGCATGGAGTTGTACAAACAAATCACGAACTCTGCTGGAGAAGAAAATCTTGCTGCCAACGCGGGTGGAGAGAACAAATTTGTCACAATTCCTGCTGGGAATGACAAACAAAACTCGCGCTACTGAGAACGGGGGAATTCGGGTGCAGAACTCTTGCGGAAATGCACTTTATACAAATTAATCGGTTACTATTTATAAACTAATTTTGAACCTTAACCAAAATGAAATTAAACCATTTAAAAATCTAACTGATTTTTATTTAAATAGTTTTTTAAAACTGAACCAAACCATATATTTGGATCAATTTGGTTTAGTTTTTGCATCATGCACACCTTAAACGTAAATAGTTTTAGCGACTTATTAACAATTTAATATTTATATTTTAATCACTTACTATCAAGTTGTTTATGTTGTTTTTAATATATGTAAATTTCACACATTTGAATCAGAAGTCAATAAAAATAATCTTCAGTTTTGTATAACTAGGCAAAGGACCTTCATCGCTTTTAAAAAATAACATGTGGTTAAAAATACGCCTGAAGCAGTATGTGTAACACCTAGAAATTTATTTAATTATTTAAATAAATTATTCAAGAATTTAATATGGAAATTCGATCGAAGTTGGATTTATTAGTGATATTATAAGACGAGAAATTGGATTATTCAGTCGGTTAATCGCAAAATTAATAAGTTGTTTTTTGTTGAAGAAATAATATTAGTAATAGTAATATTATTTAAATTGGTTTAGTTGTTGTGTGGTATGTATAGCAATATGGTGGTGTACGATTAATAGGCCCATTAAGAAATAATAGTAACTATATTATTATTATTTGATTTATTGGATTAAAAGAGAGAATATATGGAATTAGGTTCTGTGGAAAATGAGGTTTGACTTTTGGGAAAATAGATCGTGAAACGAAGTTGCGGACAAAGAGGAACAAGGCTTTGGCAGCGGAGGAATTGATCGTGGATTTCGGGAAAAAAGCAAAGGCTTGCACTCAATCGGATTTTAAAGGCGAACTCCAATACAAGGTAAGGGTGGGGTTTGAATCTTATAACCGGGAATATGATGATTTTATGTGGGATTGGGGTTGTATGATTATGTGCCATGGATTTGTTGTTATTTTCGGGTGATCCGATTCTTTGTTAAATTGTTGATTTCATGAATTATAGTTGTCTGCTGAATTGTTATTCTCGATTGAGAATTGTTGTTGATGTGATGGGTTGGAAATAGATTGGTATTGTTGATCGATTCATCATATGGTTATAGCTGAATTTAAGTTGTAGTGGTGAGGGAATTTAACCGTATACTTGATGAAGTTGTTGGCTGATCAGAGGAATGGGGAGTTTAATCGTATACGGGTGCCTCTGGGTAGAAGAAGGGGAGACATGCGCTTTGGGTGCAAGGGGGAGTTTTGGAGACGTTGGTCTCTGTTTGGTGGGCCCTGCACACGTATGTGAATTGCTGTCATAATTTAAGTAACATTGTTTGGAATTTATTTTAGTAACTTGGTGAATTGGAAGCATGATACTTATATAATATTACCTTTATAATACGAGTCACTAGATTAGTAGAATCAGAACATAGTGTATTTTAGTAGCACCCAATAAATCAGCTTAACTGATATTTTAATAACAGGTAGTAATTTGGAATAGTAGAGTGGCAGCTTAGCAAATAATTAACAGGTTAATTAGTGAAGCAGAAATATGAATTTAGAATGGCAGTGATGAAGTTGAATCAGTAGGAATTAAATAATAGAAAGTCTTGATTAATTAGCAGGATTATGTTGAAAACAGTATCGGTTAGCCGAATTAGTAGATTTAAGCGGTATAATTAATGAACTGGAATTAGTTGGAAATTGACGGGGTAGTTCGTATAGATTAGTAGGTACCTTTGGTTGATTTTGTTTTGTTATAATTACGTCGAATAGGTTAAATTGCAGGTACAACTGGGTAAGTTGATTTCGCCCGGTCTATGAACGTTGTTGATTATAGGTCCTATGACCAATGTTGTATTGTTTATGTTGTTGTTGATTAAATTGTAGGTCGGACGACCAATGTTGGATTACGTTGATGCAATTTGTTGCATGTTCAAGTTGTTGTTTCGTTGTTGTTGTTCTGGTTGTCGTTGTGGTTGATGTTGCATGGCATACATTGTATTTTTTAAGTTGGCCTTGATGGCACCATGTTGAAGGCTTATGCCTTGTTGAAATGCCTCGATAACCTGGCATCTGTTTAAGTTGGGAGTTCTGCTCCAAATGGTACCACATGCATTTGCATAGTTGTCTCGCATTTTGAGTCGTTGTGAAGTTAATGTTGTTATGAGTTGCTATTGATATAAGTTGTGTTGGTTTGAGTTGTGAAATAATTATTGTAATTATTGTGACAATTGTTGTTGCTGATAGTTATTATTATTGTTGTTACAAATTGTTGCTATTTGTTATTATAACTGTTGTTTGAAAAATCGAAAAGAAAAATCGTTACAAACATCATCATAAGCAAAACGGTTGCAACAAATTAATGGAACAACTCCCAAGGTTGATTGAAGAAGCAACCCACATGCAGCACGACAAGCTTAACCAAGGAAACACGCTACCATCTGTCATCATCACGCTAGAGATAAGATTCTGCCGTGAACAACACTTGTCATTACTGATTCAATCGATACAAAGCATTCAAAGCAATCTTCAACGGCTAGATTCCAACGGTAACACATCAATATATATATATATATATATATATATATATATATATATATAGAGAGAGAGAGAGAGAGATCAAACTTCAAACTTGAAGGTGTGCATCCAAAGTGTGTATCCATAGTGCATCTACAGAGTGCAACAAAAGAGAGATCTTGAGAGAAAATATGTAGAAGAGCAGCTGAGCATGAAAGCATAAAAGAAAAATGTGAAACCATGCTTCAGAAGTTTCACAAGAGGCAACACATACTTAGTATGTGATGAATCAATCCATAGTATTGTTGTACATTAATTACAAGCCTATGTGAAGAAAACATAAAAAGGTGAAAAAGAAATTTCTGCTGTTAAGCAGTATCCTCAATGGAGTTTTAAGAAATCAACTAATACTTGATCAGTTCACATATTGCTCACATTGAATGACTAGAGAAACTGAATACACAGAGTTTCTACTCTAGAGTGTTTCATGTTTGCTTATGATCATTAAATGTGTTATCAGCTTAACAAGCTTCATGATCAGTATTCAAGAAGAAGATGAAGATCTACGCACAAAAAGCAATTAATATGAGAGTTGTTGCTCCATATCTGCTTAGGAAGAAGAAGAGAATATGGTCTTACAATAAGGAATTACACTCAAGAGTTGAAGCTCTAATCTCCTTACTCAAAACTAGAGAAAACCAAACTGAAAGAAGCAATCTAATACAAGAGCTGCTGCTCTTAATCTACTTTTAGAAGAAGAAGATCTTATCCAGAAGTTAAAGAAAAGAACACTGCAAGAATAAGTTTCAATTATTGTAATTACATGTAAAACACATATAGTTGTTGCTTGTATTGTGTTATATCTTAGGAAACTTCTGATAGATTATTTAGGCACCAGAAGTGACTTCTAGTCAGTGTGTCGTAAACATGTGTACTTAAAATAGGAGAAAATCTGCTTAAATAAGAAGCACACTTGTAATCTCCAAAAGATTGATGAACGTTATATCCTCATGGGATCACTGAAGGGTTCATCATCTATGGTTAGTCACGAGCAGTTGGCTTGTGCAGGGTTAGTCACAACAGTTTGTGCAGGGTTAGTCACATCAGTGGGCTGTGCAGGAGTCAATGGATGTTATATCTGTGGATCAGATCACTGAACAGTCTATTGCAGTTAGTCACGAGCAGTTAGTTTGTGTTGGGTTACTAGATTGATGAACGTTATATCTCGCTGAGATCACTAAACGATTCAGTCATCTAGGGGTTAGTCACTCGCGGGTAGCTTGTGCAGGGTTAGTCATAGTAGTTGGCTGTGCAGGTTGTTAGTTATGACGGTTGATCGTGCAGTTGTACTCAAGTTTGGTTACAGTGGATTAAGTCCTTTGGAGAGAGGAAAAATCACCTGAGGAGGGTGGACTGGAGGTTTCCTTATTAAGAAGGTGAACCAGGATAAAAATGAATGTGTATTTTACCTTCTGTACATTTCATTTAACTCAGAACATTTATGCAGAATGTCTTCAGAACTGTACTGAGACAAGTCAGAGGTTCTGATGATATAAAGAAGTTAAAATGAATATCTCATCGATTATGCAACTTCCTTCCAAACATGCTTTCGTAACATTAAAGCATATCCCGAAGATGAGATACTAAGAGAAAGAAAAGAATTTTAAGAAAGGGAAAATTTTATTCTGTAAAGAACACAATTCAATCCCCCTTTCTTGTGTTTTTCTCCACCTTTAGTGATAATTGTATGATCTGATATAATATATTAATTATCATACTTTTGTTTATATTTTTCGATATCTCACCCCTTCTGCTGATGTTTCCCCTACCATGGGAAACGGACAGGTACTCAAGATAGCGGTGGAAGTTTGAACTGATTTTATGAAGTTTTTAGTAGTTGTTAGTCGAGTTGGTGTCTTGCTCTGATACGTAGCACTCGGGATGGGTTTATGATTGTATTTTTTGTTCTCTTGTTGTTGTATTATTATTATTATAGCTGTTGAAATCCAAGTTGAATAATAAGAAGTAATTACAGTTGTTTAAGTTGTTTTTAGTTGAATAAAAGTTGATGAATAATTATAAGTTGAAATTTAATCCAATTGAATAAACTTGTGTATGAATTTTAAGTTTAAAATTATAGATGCCAAATGCTATGTATCAAAGATAAATGAAATACAGGTTGTTTGTGGTTTTAAGTTGAAAATGTAATGCCTCATGTTTGATGTTTAAAATTTTCCGCACTCTGATTTTATTATGATTACCGGGTAGAAAATGGGGTGTTACATTAGTGGTGTCAGAGCAGGTCGGTCCGTATGGCCAGAGTCGTCTAAATGTTGTTTATTCCTCTGTACACGACAAGTGTGTGAAACACTGTCAGTACTTGTTGTTTTTGATTTCTTGTTGCAGGAGTGGGTTTGAAACTAAGTGGGGGAGAAGTTGTGCTTCTCGGTTATGCTTCGGTTGTAAGTTGATGGTGATTCGGTAGTGAAGGACACCTGAATATGGAAATAAGAATTGCGTATGTGTTTGGTGTTGAATATGTTTCTAAGGATGATGAGGTGAGATTGTATAACTAGATGTAAGCGAGTGGTAGCTGTTGCTACGTTGTGAGATGTTGTTTCAGGATATTGCTAAAATGGTTGGCAAGTTAGTAAGGATTATGTTGCAATCGTATTGGAATATTGAGGTATAAGTATTGGATTTAAACCGTGATCGGGTTGTCGTTTGATCGAAGGTCACAATAATGCTATTAAGGAAGGAAATACATCATCTGATCAACAAAAGGAAAAAGCCATGATATTCCTTCATCGTCATCTTCATGAGGACTTTAAAAATGAATATCTTACCGTAAATGATCCATATGTTTTGTGGAAAAATTTAAAAGAGAGATATGCTCATCAGAAATTGGTTATTCTACCAAAAACTCGTGATGATTGGATGCATTTACGCTTGTAAGATTTTAAAAGTGTAAGTGATTATAATTCTATAATGCTTAGAATAACCTCTAAGCTGACATTATCTGGAGAAAAAGTAACTGATAAAGATATGTTAGAAAAAACATTCTCCACTTTTTATTCATCCAATGTGCTTCTACAACAACAATATCGAGAAAAAGGGTTTAATAAATACTTTGATTTGATATCTTGTGGCTGAACAAAATAATGAGCTCTTGATGAAAAATCACGAGGCTCGTCCCACAGGTAGAACTCCATTCCCATAAGTGAATGTAGCAAGACACAGTAACAGTGTGCAAAATTGTGGTCGTGGTCGTGCGCGGGGCCGCGGTCATGGTCGTGCCCATAATTATGCTCGTGGTCTTAATTTTGATCATAGCCGCAATGTCAATCATAAGAATGTATCTTTTCACCAGAACCGGAAAGATACTGAAAAGAATGAAAAAGGTGGTCAGAGTAGCAAAAACAAAGAAAATATTTGTTATCGTTGTGGGAGGAAAAGGTCATTGGGGACGCACTTGTCGTACACCAAAATACATTGTTGATCTTTATCAAAAATCACTAAAAAGTACAAATACAAGGATTTAGACACATTTTTCTAATGAAGAAGGTGACCCCGATTATGGCAATATGAATGTTACTCATTTAGAGATTGGTGATTTCTTTGTTGATCTAAATGGAAAAATTGATCACCTTATTGGAGATGGAACTGTCAAGAAATAAAAGTTATAGAATTTTTATATTTATTTTAGTTATTATGAATGCTTTGAATTCTCAATGTTTTTTTATTTCATTTTAAATTCAGTGTTTGCTTCCTACTTTTGAATTTTAATTCCATATAATAATAAAGTGTGTTTGCTTTCTGTTCATTTACGTGATTTATTGTTTAAATAACTTGTATGTTTTAAGTACACTCATAACTCATTATTATTTTTTTAGAATGAATGCCGGCACTTGCGCCACTAATGAAAATATTTGCCTCGCTGATAGTGCAACTACTCACACAATTTTCAAAGATAAAAAATATTTCTCTTACTTAGTAAAGAGAAAAAACGACGTCAGCACTATATTTGACACCTCAAAAATAATTGAACGCTCTAGAAGAGCCAGTGTATTATTAAGTGGAAGAACAATATTACACATTGAGAATGCACTATATTCCTCCAAATCTAATAGAAATTTATTAAGTTTTAAAGATATTCCCCTAAATGGCTACCATATTGAAACAAAAAATGATGGAAGTATCGAATATCTTTGTATTACACAACACAATTTGGACAGAAAATGTGTAATGGAAAAACAACTGGCTTTTTCCTCGGACTCGTACTACACTTGTATCAGTACAATTGAAGCCAAGCCATTGTAAAATAGAAGTTTACAAATAATAATAAATTTGTAATTTGGCATGACCGGTTGGGCCATCCCGGTTATATAATGATGCGAAAAATAATTGAAAATTCATGCGGTCATCAATTAATGAGCCGGAAAATTATTCAATCAAATAAGGTCTCATGCAACTCTTGCTCGTAAGGGAAGTTAATAATTCGGCCATCACCAACAAAAATTGAAAATGAATCTATCAGGTTTTTAGAGCATATACATGGTGATATTTGTGGGCCAATACACCCATCATGTGAACCATTTAGATGTTTTATGGTTTTAGTGGATACATCAACTAGATGGTCATATATTTGTTTATTGTCATCTCGAAACCAAACGTTTGCATGATTGCTAGCTCAACTAATTCGAATAAGAGTTCATTTTCTCGATTATCCTGTCAAGAAAATAAGTCTTGATAATGCTGCAGAATTTTCATCTCAAACATTTAATGAATATTGCATGTTTATTGGAATTGATATTGAACATCCAGTAGCACATGTTCATACACAAAAAGGACTTGCAGAATCATTATTAAACATATAAAATTAATTGCAAGACCACTTATTATGAGATGCAAGCTCCTAGTTTGTGAGTGGGGACATGCAATTTTGCATGTTGCAACATTGATTTGCATCAGGCCAATGAGTTACCACACCTCTTCCCCTTTAGAATTAGTTTTTGGTAAAGAACCTAATATTTATCATCTAAGAATTTTTGGATGCGCGGTGTTGTTGCACCCCAAAATTTGCCCTCTTTCTCTGTGCTATAAGTTATGGAAGACGTTTATTTCGTCATTCAAAAATTGAAGAAAAATAATAAAGAGTTTCTTGTACAAGGCGCCTGCAATTGTTAATGCAACTGAGATTCATGGGATTTCATGTCGAAAGGTTCTTATGTGCTTCAATTCTTATCTCCATCAAAGAAGTCCTCAAGGCGTTACAGTTATTTGTTGAGGAGGCATCTTTGTAAAGAACATGATATATGACTGGAGGATCCAGTGTAATCGAGGCATCAGTGTTCTTTCTTTCAAATTGATTGGTTGCTTGAAATGCAAATCATTTGTGGTTTGAGAATTGGTGACAAGCTTTCATTAAATTGAAGATTTGGATTCATTAGAGACTACTTATAGCCATGAGTTCTCAATGTGCAAGTTTAGTCGTATTAAAGTGGTATTGAATTGTTTGGAGTCCTGATTACAAAAGCAAAATGCATTCAAGTGCCTCAAGTTCATTTAAATTCTCAAGCAATTTCCCATCATTTTTCTAATCATCTAATATCATTTCTTCATATATTCATCATTTAAGTTTCCAAGCTATTATAATAAAATTCAAAAGTCATTGCAAATATTCAATACATATCCATTACAAAGCAAATATTCAATACATATCCATTACAAAATAAATTCAGTCCATGAGCCAAAGTCCATACATTATCCATATACTCATTTCAAATCCCTTCATCATTCATCAAACTCCAAGTTTATCAAGTCCATTATAATAAGTACACAAAAATACACAGAGTCCCAATCTTCAAGTCAACAAAAGCAATACGGCTCTTCACTTCAAATATAGGAGACCCCGGTTCACTAATGGCATTCGCCGATTCACTCCACCTGAATTTATATCAAGTTCCCTGCATAAACGAAAGAAAACGACGGGAATCAAGAAAAAGGAGAACAGAATTCACAGAGGAGAGAATCGATGTATCGGAGAAAATCAATAACAGAATTGAGAACAAAAAACGTAACAGAAAAGAATCAGAAAAGAAAATCCGTAACAAACTCCTCTTCCATTCTCTCTGAAAACCTTCATCAATCTCTAATCGAAATTCACCCTCGGAAACTCTCTCCACCGATTCTGATCATCACCTCCAATCTTTCGATCTTTCTCAATGATCCTTGACCAATCACAATCACAAAATCAACCTTCAATCACAGAACCAAAACCAGAAAACCAATCATCTATTCATCACCACTTGCAAAATTGACAGAAGAAGAGAGTTCGTAACCGAACTGATAACTCTCCCTTCTCACGTTCAACATCGCTACAACATCACGTCCATCTATTCTTCGACGTCAATCGGCAGAAGATCTTCAAGAGCTGCGTCTGAATCTTCAATCTTCGTCACCTGCAAATACAACAACAACTTCATAACAGAAAAGATCAAAAAAAACGTATCAAAACCTCAACGCGGACACTCTCTCGGAACCGTTCTTCATCATCTTCAATTCGATCAACAACATCACACAAAACATAAACGCAAACTCAGAACAGAAAGAAAAAAAGAAGAAGAACGGATGAGGCTTACCTGAGCGCGTGAAGCACCTCTCAGATCTCTCTTCATCGTTATCACGCCGTCAAAGAGATACTGGACTTCTCCGTTAGATTGAGACGGAAGCTTGCGATTGGAGATTTACAAGATATGAATCGGAAGGATCGAGAGGAGGAAGGAGATGTAGTGCAAGGCGGAGGTTTTGATCGGAGAAGCTTTTACCGGGGGAAGGATGGCCACCGGCCGCCGCGAGTTGTTTGAAGGATGGAGAAGAAGTTTCCTCTGAGTGAACTCCATGAATCACACATAACTCACGTAAACCTAATTCCCCATTTTACTTTTGTTTTGATTAACAGAATATAATTGTGATTAGTGGAGAATTAAGTGAAAATCTGGTTGATTAATTGTGATTAATTGAGCTTAATGGATCTTTAATATGAATAAGAATCTGATTAGAAAATTGATAATCTGAACTAAGTGTGGAT
This sequence comes from Vicia villosa, assembly GCF_029867415.1. Classification (NCBI taxonomy): domain Eukaryota; kingdom Viridiplantae; phylum Streptophyta; class Magnoliopsida; order Fabales; family Fabaceae; genus Vicia; species Vicia villosa. The sequence continues at coordinate 190,120 of NW_026705878.1, read as the reverse complement.
CAACACAAGACTCTTGGGCCTCCCAAACGAATTACTATGCACACCTCCCCTTGGTCCATTGCACCATTTTTTTTGACTGAAACTGTGACAAAAATAACTCCCTTGGGCCTCCCTGTTTGGGCCTGCGCCATTTCTGATAATGCATACCTAGTTCCAGCAATACACCCCCCTGTTTCCATGTTTTGTGTTTAGATTTAATTTTCTTTTTGGTATTTTCTTTCTAGATTTTTTTTAGAGACATAAAATGACATAAAAACAATTACATTTGATTTGACTTTTGCATGATAAAAAATGAATAAAAACATGTAATATTTCTTTGTTAGATTTTAAATGCTTTTGTTACATAGTTTTGTTCTATTATTTTTAGATGAAAATGTCATAAAAAACAATTTAATCTTGTTAGATTTTCGTTTAGGATTTACTTAGAATTTAATTTCTATTATTTTCTATGGCGGGTGCGTGCCTCCTTGTTATTACTGATTTGGTTGTTGAGATGTGCGAGGTACTTCGAGAGAGCCTTTGATTGCTATTTGACTTGCTTCGTGTTCCACTTTATTTGTGGGACACGAATTCACTTCTGATGCGACTTGATTTGCATCGTGTTCCACTTTATTTGTGGGACACGAACTTATTCCCGAGGCGATTCATCCGATCTCTCATTCATTGAGATGTATACTCCTGTATTGTCTGGATTGTATTTCTTGCAGGTTGCTTGTGTGGTTGTGTTTTATACGCACCACATAGCGGTTGTGATTTATTTTCACATCGCATCGCTTTGACGCTTATGCTGGACTCCTGGCTTTGCTGGATGTTAGATTACGTGAAGTTTCTTAGTTCTGCTTGCGTTGTTAGCTCACTGCGGATTCGCTATCCGCTCGGTATCTCCTTGTCCCTTTTACCGCTTTCTCGCATCATCCTATAACATGAGAAGTAGGATTTAGGCATGCATCTGGCCAAGCCCTCGAAAGAGGCTCTGTTTTTGTTGGTGTGTTTATATTTGTGCTTTGCGGCAGGGAGTCACGGTGTAATAAGTCCTATATGGCACTCCGTTAAGTCCTCATGGAAGGCACGCGGAAAGGGTTAGCAATCAACCCCCGCCTAGTCTCATCGAGTCTGTTCAGTATGCGCACGGTACGCGTTGCTCGCTTCTGAACCTGCACAAGATCTTGTTATCGAGTATGTCAGGAAAAGGGTTCATGCAGTCGGACCCCCGCCTTTCCTATAGCTCGCGTCGCTCGACGATGATGCTCGGTGTACGCACGCACCGTTTTCCTTTATGATCCGTGACGGCTTGGTTGCTGAGAGGGGTCCGCCCGCTTGTCTATGGCCCGATCATTTTCCCGAGGTCTAATGCTTGGTTGACTTGGGTTGAGTTGCTCCCCTTGGCTATGGCGGGACCGCTTTTCTACCATTCGGTCAGTACCGTTGGTTTTGTTTGCTTTACGAGCGGATGCTCGTTTGTGTGCTCATTGTGTGCTTTTGCCTTTTCCCTCGTAGGTTGATAGCTTAGCTTAGACTTGTACCCTTTGTATGATAACATTAGGTAGCAAGCTTCCCCCCTTAGCTTAGGTCTTCCTCATGCATTCTTTAAAACACAAACCACACTCTTTGATTTTCTTTTCTTAAGAGCTTGTTATTTCCGCTCCATTCCCAAGCATAAGTCTCCAAAGGTCGAGCAGCGGAGTGCGAATGTAACTCGTTCACCTAAAAAACACAAAACAAATAGAAATTAGTTAGCCGAGCTACGGTAGCTCTGATTCTGCAAAACAGATACGTAGGCAGCGGGGTAGGGCCCGTGCGAGCATAATCCTTTCTTTTCCCTACATTCTGCATTCATTTTAGTCCAGATTAGCGTAGATTTGTTACACACCCATAGATTTAGACACTAGCGTGGATACCATCGAGTACGATGGGCGCGAGGGGTGCTAATACCTTCCCCTCGCGTAACCGACTCCCTTACCCTTTTTCTCTGGTCGTGAGACCGTTGTTTTGTTTTGTGGTTTGCTGGCATTCCCTTCCTTTTCAGGATAAATATGTTAGTGGCGACTCTGTTAATTTTCGCGGTAGCGACAGCTGGCGACTCTGCTGGGGACGTCTCGACCTGTTGCTGGTCCGGACTCGGCGAGTCGATCCTAGCGCTTGTGTGTTTATCTTTGGGTGTTTTATTGCTTTGCATATTTACCTGTTTGCATTGCATTCTATGTGCGCTTTTACTATTCTGCATCATATTCTGGACTGGCTGGATCTCTGTTTGTTGGGTGGGTGTTTCAAGAGGTAAAAGGCCCAATACCCAGGCTATGTGTGAACCATAGGAACCCTAGGATAGAGTGGGAGCATGGTTTGTCTCGAGGTGTACGTCTCGGGATAGATTATGTGAACACGAGCAGAGTAGTGGTTTCAAACGGAGGTATTATCGTCACCCGCTTCCGCGCTGTGATGATGCTTACCTTCGGGCGGACCGTATACTGCGTTTCATGACCTTACCTTGGCCTAGATTTTACCCGTGAGTGGGGCGGGAATCAATGATCATTTAACAGGTACATTGTTGGTGACCGCTGTTCTTGTTCGTGGGTTACCGCTGTTCTCGTTCGTGGGTTACCGCTGTTCTCGTTCGAGTATACTATTGGTTCCTGTTCGTGGGGTACTATGGTTCTTGTTCGAGGGTTACTTTGGTTCTTGCTCGAGTGTTTCCATTTCCGTGATGGTGACTATGGTTCTGGTTCTATTGATTATGGCCCGTGATCTACGGGAAGTTCCGAATTGGTGCCGAACCTTTGAACCTATGTCGTGTGATTTCTCGGTATCCCGGATGTATCCAGTATTTGTGGTTCCCACCATTTTGCATCATTACATATTTACTTTCCAAAAAAATGATGTACAAAAAATAACTAGCATACATGTTCCTCTCATTTCCAAGGAATTGTATCTTTAAGCCTCGTGTCGAGCTTTTCCATCTCTTGCTTTCTAAAAAAAGAATCAAAACATGAGGATTCCTTGGAAATCGAATGAACATGGCATTGCACGCGTATCCTGCATATCATACATTTCATGCATAACAGGTGTTCAGGATTGAGGATTTCTTATTCAGGCTTGGTATTCTCACCAAACTCAGAGACTTGATTTATTCTTACTGGGTGTTCAAAGATTAGTCATGAAATAACTTTGTGGGGTGACCAAGAAGGAAGCTCAGTTGGTTCTATCTGATTCTCATGTCTTATGCTCATTTGCTTCCATGCTTGCTTTATTTGCAACTGGTTAAGCTCCATACTGTGGGGATGTCTACATATTCTTTGCTTGATGACGATGACACTAGGTGTGAGTTCTATTCTGGCGCACCTGATCGTGATGTTAGTATCTACAAGTCTTTGAAATTGCTTGGGGCTCCCGCACGAGGGATAAGCAAGACATTGTCTATCTTGAGCATTGCACCATTGGCATTGCTCGAATCCCTAAAGCACTTACAAATTTCGTGTGACTTCGCCAGAATCTTCTGCCAGATAGTAATCAAAAGTGTTCTACAAAGACGCCTCTCATTCTCAAGGTTCTGCTTCATATTCCGAGTCACCTCCTTCTCATGGAGTTTTCTTTTCAGTAACTTTTGCTTGTCAACAAAGACGAAAAAGAAAGTAAGAAGCAAGTTGACATAATCCACATGCCTGGTGTTCAGTTGCTTCCTTGCTTGATGGAATTTCAGTTGGTTAAGATTCGTGCTTTGGGTGTTTCTCACCACAGATAGCTCTCATGTTTCCGATGACAATAGCCAGTGTGTTCCAATCTGGGGGCACCTGATCATAATGTCAAGCTTTACAAGGTGTTGAGGTATAAAGAGTCCAAGACTTGCTCAATACAGAGATTTGAGTTTACTCATAATGGTTTCTACTGGTCAATCTCATTTCATCGACTGCAAGTAGAATGTTTGTTCTTCCTCGAGGAAGAAACTCATGAGAATCACTTGCAATAGGTACTGCCAGAGGCTTCCTTCCCAACAACTGTTGTGGGTTCCAAGTCAGGACTTTGATGGCCAAACGGCGGAGGTTGTTGTTGTTCACTGATAGTAATACAAGTTTTCTCCATTCATGATGGTGTTTTTTGTTTCAGCAGCTATATTTAGGGCTCCCGACCGAGGGATAAGCAAGACTCCGTGTTCTTGAGTTCGCATCATTGGCAGCTCAAATCCCTAAAGCATTCACAAAATCCAGTCGCTGTATTTGGGGCTCCCGACCGAGGGATAAGCAAGACGCCTTGTATCTTGAGTTTGTGCACCACTTGCACATACTCAAATCCCTAAAAGCTGAGCACTTGCAACTTCTGTATGACTTTGCCGAAATCTTCTTCCAGGAAGTGATCTTAAATGTTATGACGTAATGCTTGGTGTGTTCTCCACTCTGGGGCACTTGGTTATCTGATTGAAGATTGTCAGACATTCAAAGATAAGGTTCCAGACCTGATTGAATCAAAGGCTATCACATTCGCACCTAAAGGCCAGCATTGAAGTTCTCCTTTGACTTAGCGAATCTTCTGAAGCAACAAGTCCATACGGAGAGGATCTCCTCAACATTGCCAACTACTGAATCATCATGCATGTTCATGTTTAAGCTTTCTTGCTTTGTTCAATACTGTTTGTATATAAAACTTGTTTGTTTTTGAACTATAATCATAATGCATTGGATATGTTTGTCTTGAAAAAATCCCTTCGCTTTTGCTCTTATATATGTTTTTCTTTTTGTGATACCTAACCCTTGTTAATAAAGCATGATAACTCTGAAGGGAGAATGATGAACATAATACCAAGAACCTCAAACGGTATGCTTTCGAGTAGAATCCTGTTGATGATGTACAGGCATTGTTTCAAATCCCCAAACACTGGAGATATAAGGGAGATAGACCCTCGTTAACCCCTCTGAGCCTTCGAAGTAGAAGTTTCTTTTCTATTCAGAAAAACCCTTATTTTTAACCCAGGGGCAGGGTAGTATTCAGTTAACCTGATTGAGCATTCAAAATTCATCAGGAGCACACATCTAAAGATACAATAATGGTTATCCTTCAAAAGGTTGAGGAAAGTCAAATCAACAATGGTTATCCCTCACCTCAGGAGGTTGAGACATCAAATTTATCTCTCACCTCAGGAGGTCGAGACCAACATCGAAGCTGCTATGGTTTATCCCTCACATCAGGAGGTCAAAATATGACAATACCACAATGGTAATCCTTCATCAATCAATGACTCGGGCAGTCACTATGCACTTCCGACAAATCAGAGATTCAGGATCACACGACTTGTTCAAAAAAAAAGAATGAATCAAAAAAAAAAGAATGAAGAAAAAAAAAAGAAAAGCCCGCTAAGTCAATAACTTGAAAACAAGTGACTTAGGCAAAAGTTAGGGCATCCCGCTGGACATCCAAATCAAAATTCAAAAGAATTTGTCCAGGCAAAAGTTAGGGAAACAAAAAAAAAAAAAAAAGAAAAGCAAAGCAAAAGCAAAAAAAAAAACAAGGATTACAAAATAAGAATCCTTAACAAGGAACAAAGTCGTGTGATCAGACACCAAAAACAAAAGGTAAAGTGACGGCCGTGTCCAGAAGACCTCATTGACTCCTCAATCATATCCAAGCTCCTCTTGGAAGATGAATGCTCGTGTCAAGTTAATTGAACTTAGGACTGGAGAACATCACGAAGGGGGTGGGCACTAAATATTTTTGAGCCTAAAAATCTTTTTTTTCTAAAAACCGTGAACCTGACCACGTTACAACCCTCAAAAGTCCTAACTGAAGCAGGGTTAATTCGAAAGCGGACTATACATGAGAATACGGTAAGCTGACTCCTAGGAGATCCGCTAAACGCTTGAGGTGGTATCACACCATCTTTCTTTCTTTCATAAAAACTCGATGTTATGACATCCTTTCAAAAAGTTTCTTTAAACTTCAAGACAAACATGCTCTTTGCATTAGAATTATATTTCTCATAATAAACATTCTTTGCATGTGAACAAGTGCTTAACATCAAGAAAGTTTCCATCATGAACTTCAGATGAAAAGTTTATTCCTCCCAAAGGACATGTTGTCTTCAGAATTCTATTGAGTTGAAGCAAGAATATCTCAAAGTTTGATCACCCTCAGGGGCACAGAAGCATTTTGAATACTCCGTCGAGTAAGTTTTCAATCAATCAGGGGCAATCAGGTCAAGATTCGAAGAATCTCTCAAATGCTAAGCAATCAGGGGCATTCACTCAAGCACAGTCGAAGCTACCTCCAACGCAGGTCAATCAAGGGCATAGTTCCAAAAGTAATGATATTGGGGCAAGTTGGTTTGATAGGCACGGATATCAGAAAGTCCTTACGAGACGAATCTCTTCAAAGTCCTTACAGGCTGGGGCAAAGCAATATACAGTGGCATTCTTTCCTCATCATGAGGTGTTCAGTTTAAAGTTCAGGTGTGAGCTAAACAACTTATGAAGTTGAGAACCTTCGGGGTCATTATCCTCAGCAATCAGAGGCTGAAAGTCCAATCTTTGGCGGCATCTCTTTGCCTTTCAGTGCAGTTTTCAAATCCCTCCTAGAGGTTGCAACCGTTGCTTATTGGTATCCCTCAACCAGAGTCCTGTTATATGGACATCGGTCCTTTGCTTTCCGACCCTCGAGTCGTGAGTTTCCAACCCTCGTGTTGTGATTTCTCTGCTTTCCGACCCTCGAGTCGTGAGTTTCCAACCTTCGTGTTGTGAGTCCTTTTCTTTCCGACCCTCGAGTCGTGAGTTTCCAACCTTCGTGTTGTGAGTCCTTTTCTTTCCGACCCTCGAGTCGTGAGTTTCCAACCTTCGTGTTGTGAGTCCTTTTCTTTCCGACCCTCGAGTCGTGAGTTTCCAACCTTCGTGTTGTGAGTTCTTTTCTTTCCGACCCTCGAGTCGTGAGTTTCCGACCCTCGCGTCGTGAGTCCTTTCCTTTCCGACCCTCGAGTCGTGAGTTTACCTCCTTTCCGACCCTCGTGTCGTGAGTTTACCTCCTTTCCGACCCTCGAGTCGTGAGTTTATCTCCTTTCCGACCCTCGCGTCGTGAGCTTGATCCTTTTCCGACCCTCGTGTCGTGAGTTTGATTCCTTTTCCGACCCTCGTGTCGTGAGTTTGATTCCTTTCCGACCCTCGCGTCGTGAGTTTGATTCCTTTCCGACCCTCGCGTCGTGAGTTTGATTCCTTTCCGACCCTCGTGTCGTGAGTTTGATTCCTTTCCGACCCTCGCGTCGTGAGTTTGATTCCTTTCCGACCCTCGTGTCGTGAGTTTGATTCCTTTCCGACCCTCGTGTCGTGAGTTTGATTCCTTTCCGACCCTCGCGTCGTGAGTTTGATTCCTTTCCGACCCTCGCGTCGTGAGTCTATCTCCTTTCCGACCTTCGTGTCATGGATTTCCAACAGTTGCAGATAGTTGTCATATACACTCCAATGTGTCTGTAGGCCCATTACTTGGTTGGCATCTTTACAATCGATACGAATATGCAGAAACACTATGAAAGCCAATGCCTGTTTGGTCCCTTTGAAGTCAACACTTGCTTGACTCCTTAAGCCCACTTCCTGGTGGCATTCTCTTGGAGAACCAATGCCTGTTTGATACTCCGGCCGATACTTGTTTGGTATTCTAATCCCTTCTTGCCTATCAACCCATCGAATCCAACACCTGTATGGAAAGTTTCAAAGCTCAGATTTCTGACAACCTGTTTGCTCTTGCATTTTCCCGTTATGGGTACATCCTTTTGAGTGCATCGTGTCAGTGCATTGGCGGATCTAGCCAAGTGAGAGATTCTCATTCCCCAGCCGAGTGCATTCAGATAAGGCTTCTTTGTTCCAAGATTCTAATCTCCTCAGCAAAGCACATCTCAATGCAATCTTCGTGCTTCAGAAGCCTCATTCCCCAGTGAAGTGTCTTCTCCCCAGTTGAATCATGATTGATTGGTATCTGATTCCCCAGCAAGCTCTTAATGAGGTTCCTTGCCCGAATGCCTCATTTTCCCCAGTAGAGCGCTTCTCTCTCCAACAGATGGACCTGTTTTCCCCACGAGAGTCATCTTATTCCCCAGTGGATTTGTCTTGACAAAAGGTTCTTATGCCAAGTTCCTTATCCCCCCAGCGGATTTCTTATCTTCTCAGTGGATCATTACGCAGAAGTATTCATCTTCCCCACTTAGTCTCTCCTCAGCAGAGTTTCACTTGCATCCTCAGCAGAATCTGTGTCCTTCAAGGATTTCCCCAGCAGAATGCGTTCTACGCAAGCAAGTTGGTTACTCCTCATCAGAGTCGTCTTCATGACTTGCCCTTATCTCCACATCCCCAGAATGTCGAGAATTTGCTTCTCCAGTGAAGTTGCCAGGGTATTCCCTAAGCAGATAATTGGGATGTTCTAATCCCCAAGCAGGAATTATTCCCCAATCAGAGCTCACGTCTAGATTTGATCATCTCCAGCAGATTTCTGATCCATCTTTGTCAGCTCGCAGTTTGTGACCTTTGGTCACTCTTGTCCTCCCCGCAGAGTTCCATACTCTCTCAAGGACTTCTTCAGCAATTCAGTGCTCCTCCGTTGTTTCCCCAAGCAACGTTCGAATCATGCATCATTTGCATTGCATTCTCTAGGCGTGTAGCGTCTTCCTCCTCGGAAACGTTATTCCACAAACATTCATACATGCATCACGCATACATCACATCATATCTGTTTCTTTTTGCAGAAAGTTATCAAGATACAAATGTCTCCCAGAGAGCAACTCGCCTAATCATTACAGGTGCTTATCCTGATGTCTAAATCAGAAGAAGTTTGTCTCCTTATCTTGACACCGTCAGATTACGTGAAGACATTCCTAATCCCGATGCCCCCAGATCGGTGGAAGATATTTGTTCCTATTCCTGATATTCAGCTCAGTTGAAGGAACCGCCTCCGGATCTCCCAAGATCTTACGAAGGAGCAAGCCCTCTGATACATCAGATCAGTTGGAAATATCTACTCCCTGACGATTTAGTTCGTTCAGAAGAAGAAACTCGTTTGCCTAGTCCTGATGCCTAACCATCAGTTGAGGACGTTTTCTTTACCCGGCGTACACAGTTCGGAAGAAACATCCGTTCCTATCCTAATATCCAGTTTCAGATTAGTTGAAGGAACCGCCTCCGGATCTCCCGTGATCTTACTAAGGAGCAAGCCACTGATATCATCAGATCAGATGGAGATGTTTGCCTGATCGACTTTGTCTTTCAGATGAAGATTGTCCTACTTATTTTCTAGCATCATGTCTAGATCAGTTTAAAGGCATTCTTTCCCCGGCGTACACAGTTCGGAAGAGATATTGTTCCTATCCTGATTTCCAGTTCAGTTGAAGGAACCGCCTCCGGATCCCCGTGGTCTTACGAAGGAGCTAGCCGCTAATTCCCAGATTAGTAGGAATATCTACCTGATGATTTAATTGCATCAGAAGAGATGTCTGCCCAGATTCCCAGATCATGATTCCCAGATCAGAGATACTTATTACCTGTTGATGTCCAGATCAACCGATGTATCTCCTTCGATTCCCAGATCGACTTAAGACATCTATCCCGATGCATGTTCGGAGACATCTGCTACGTCTGATACTCAGATCATTCGAGATGTTCCTTCTCTTGATACCCAGATCAATTGAAGTGTTTTCCCCCTGCCTGTGGGGTTGCCTGTTCCTTCTTATCGCAAGTTGGAGCTTATTTAATTATCCAGGTCAATTGAAGTTTTTTCTCCCTGCTTGCGGGGTGGTACATTCCTTCTTATTGCAAGATGGAATCTTCTATTGATCAAGAGCGCAAATTTTCGAGTTCATTTTGGTATTCAATCTCCTTCCACCTCAACAGTTCGAAACGTTCGTTTCTCACTCGTCAGGTTCAAGAAGTTTGAATAGGGGCAGCTGTTGCACCCCAAAATTTGCCCTCTTTCTCTGTGCTATAAGTTATGGAAGACGTTTATTTCGTCATTCAAAAATTGAAGAAAAATAATAAAGAGTTTCTTGTACAAGGCGCCTGCAATTGTTAATGCAACTGAGATTCATGGGATTTCATGTCGAAAGGTTCTTATGTGCTTCAATTCTTATCTCCATCAAAGAAGTCCTCAAGGCGTTACAGTTATTTGTTGAGGAGGCATCTTTGTAAAGAACATGATATATGACTGGAGGATCCAGTGTAATCGAGGCATCAGTGTTCTTTCTTTCAAATTGATTGGTTGCTTGAAATGCAAATCATTTGTGGTTTGAGAATTGGTGACAAGCTTTCATTAAATTGAAGATTTGGATTCATTAGAGACTACTTATAGCCATGAGTTCTCAATGTGCAAGTTTAGTCGTATTAAAGTGGTATTGAATTGTTTGGAGTCCTGATTACAAAAGCAAAATGCATTCAAGTGCCTCAAGTTCATTTAAATTCTCAAGCAATTTCCCATCATTTTTCTAATCATCTAATATCATTTCTTCATATATTCATCATTTAAGTTTCCAAGCTATTATAATAAAATTCAAAAGTCATTGCAAATATTCAATACATATCCATTACAAAGCAAATATTCAATACATATCCATTACAAAATAAATTCAGTCCATGAGCCAAAGTCCATACATTATCCATATACTCATTTCAAATCCCTTCATCATTCATCAAACTCCAAGTTTATCAAGTCCATTATAATAAGTACACAAAAATACACAGAGTCCCAATCTTCAAGTCAACAAAAGCAATACGGCTCTTCACTTCAAATATAGGAGACCCCGGTTCACTAATGGCATTCGCCGATTCACTCCACCTGAATTTATATCAAGTTCCCTGCATAAACGAAAGAAAACGACGGGAATCAAGAAAAAGGAGAACAGAATTCACAGAGGAGAGAATCGATGTATCGGAGAAAATCAATAACAGAATTGAGAACAAAAAACGTAACAGAAAAGAATCAGAAAAGAAAATCCGTAACAAACTCCTCTTCCATTCTCTCTGAAAACCTTCATCAATCTCTAATCGAAATTCACCCTCGGAAACTCTCTCCACCGATTCTGATCATCACCTCCAATCTTTCGATCTTTCTCAATGATCCTTGACCAATCACAATCACAAAATCAACCTTCAATCACAGAACCAAAACCAGAAAACCAATCATCTATTCATCACCACTTGCAAAATTGACAGAAGAAGAGAGTTCGTAACCGAACTGATAACTCTCCCTTCTCACGTTCAACATCGCTACAACATCACGTCCATCTATTCTTCGACGTCAATCGGCAGAAGATCTTCAAGAGCTGCGTCTGAATCTTCAATCTTCGTCACCTGCAAATACAACAACAACTTCATAACAGAAAAGATCAAAAAAAACGTATCAAAACCTCAACGCGGACACTCTCTCGGAACCGTTCTTCATCATCTTCAATTCGATCAACAACATCACACAAAACATAAACGCAAACTCAGAACAGAAAGAAAAAAAGAAGAAGAACGGATGAGGCTTACCTGAGCGCGTGAAGCACCTCTCAGATCTCTCTTCATCGTTATCACGCCGTCAAAGAGATACTGGACTTCTCCGTTAGATTGAGACGGAAGCTTGCGATTGGAGATTTACAAGATATGAATCGGAAGGATCGAGAGGAGGAAGGAGATGTAGTGCAAGGCGGAGGTTTTGATCGGAGAAGCTTTTACCGGGGGAAGGATGGCCACCGGCCGCCGCGAGTTGTTTGAAGGATGGAGAAGAAGTTTCCTCTGAGTGAACTCCATGAATCACACATAACTCACGTAAACCTAATTCCCCATTTTACTTTTGTTTTGATTAACAGAATATAATTGTGATTAGTGGAGAATTAAGTGAAAATCTGGTTGATTAATTGTGATTAATTGAGCTTAATGGATCTTTAATATGAATAAGAATCTGATTAGAAAATTGATAATCTGAACTAAGTGTGGATCAACACAAGACTCTTGGGCCTCCCAAACGAATTACTATGCACACCTCCCCTTGGTCCATTGCACCATTTTTTTTGACTGAAACTGTGACAAAAATAACTCCCTTGGGCCTCCCTGTTTGGGCCTGCGCCATTTCTGATAATGCATACCTAGTTCCAGCAATACACCCCCCTGTTTCCATGTTTTGTGTTTAGATTTAATTTTCTTTTTGGTATTTTCTTTCTAGATTTTTTTTAGAGACATAAAATGACATAAAAACAATTACATTTGATTTGACTTTTGCATGATAAAAAATGAATAAAAACATGTAATATTTCTTTGTTAGATTTTAAATGCTTTTGTTACATAGTTTTGTTCTATTATTTTTAGATGAAAATGTCATAAAAAACAATTTAATCTTGTTAGATTTTCGTTTAGGATTTACTTAGAATTTAATTTCTATTATTTTCTATGGCGGGTGCGTGCCTCCTTGTTATTACTGATTTGGTTGTTGAGATGTGCGAGGTACTTCGAGAGAGCCTTTGATTGCTATTTGACTTGCTTCGTGTTCCACTTTATTTGTGGGACACGAATTCACTTCTGATGCGACTTGATTTGCATCGTGTTCCACTTTATTTGTGGGACACGAACTTATTCCCGAGGCGATTCATCCGATCTCTCATTCATTGAGATGTATACTCCTGTATTGTCTGGATTGTATTTCTTGCAGGTTGCTTGTGTGGTTGTGTTTTATACGCACCACATAGCGGTTGTGATTTATTTTCACATCGCATCGCTTTGACGCTTATGCTGGACTCCTGGCTTTGCTGGATGTTAGATTACGTGAAGTTTCTTAGTTCTGCTTGCGTTGTTAGCTCACTGCGGATTCGCTATCCGCTCGGTATCTCCTTGTCCCTTTTACCGCTTTCTCGCATCATCCTATAACATGAGAAGTAGGATTTAGGCATGCATCTGGCCAAGCCCTCGAAAGAGGCTCTGTTTTTGTTGGTGTGTTTATATTTGTGCTTTGCGGCAGGGAGTCACGGTGTAATAAGTCCTATATGGCACTCCGTTAAGTCCTCATGGAAGGCACGCGGAAAGGGTTAGCAATCAACCCCCGCCTAGTCTCATCGAGTCTGTTCAGTATGCGCACGGTACGCGTTGCTCGCTTCTGAACCTGCACAAGATCTTGTTATCGAGTATGTCAGGAAAAGGGTTCATGCAGTCGGACCCCCGCCTTTCCTATAGCTCGCGTCGCTCGACGATGATGCTCGGTGTACGCACGCACCGTTTTCCTTTATGATCCGTGACGGCTTGGTTGCTGAGAGGGGTCCGCCCGCTTGTCTATGGCCCGATCATTTTCCCGAGGTCTAATGCTTGGTTGACTTGGGTTGAGTTGCTCCCCTTGGCTATGGCGGGACCGCTTTTCTACCATTCGGTCAGTACCGTTGGTTTTGTTTGCTTTACGAGCGGATGCTCGTTTGTGTGCTCATTGTGTGCTTTTGCCTTTTCCCTCGTAGGTTGATAGCTTAGCTTAGACTTGTACCCTTTGTATGATAACATTAGGTAGCAAGCTTCCCCCCTTAGCTTAGGTCTTCCTCATGCATTCTTTAAAACACAAACCACACTCTTTGATTTTCTTTTCTTAAGAGCTTGTTATTTCCGCTCCATTCCCAAGCATAAGTCTCCAAAGGTCGAGCAGCGGAGTGCGAATGTAACTCGTTCACCTAAAAAACACAAAACAAATAGAAATTAGTTAGCCGAGCTACGGTAGCTCTGATTCTGCAAAACAGATACGTAGGCAGCGGGGTAGGGCCCGTGCGAGCATAATCCTTTCTTTTCCCTACATTCTGCATTCATTTTAGTCCAGATTAGCGTAGATTTGTTACACACCCATAGATTTAGACACTAGCGTGGATACCATCGAGTACGATGGGCGCGAGGGGTGCTAATACCTTCCCCTCGCGTAACCGACTCCCTTACCCTTTTTCTCTGGTCGTGAGACCGTTGTTTTGTTTTGTGGTTTGCTGGCATTCCCTTCCTTTTCAGGATAAATATGTTAGTGGCGACTCTGTTAATTTTCGCGGTAGCGACAGGTGTATGTCCCAATATCTCTACCACATCGAACTAAGATGGGTCCTCAAAGGAGGATGGGAATATATGTTGGATACGAATCTCCATCTATTATAAAGCACCTTGAACCAACAACAGGAGATTTATTCACTGCTCGTTTTGCTGATTTTCATTTTGATGAATCAAATTTTCCAACATTAGGGGGAGAGAATAAGAAGTTGGAAAAAGAGATCAGTTGGAATGAATTATCATTATCTCATCTTGATCCTCGAACAAAACAATGTGAACTAGAAGTTCAAAAGATGATTCACTTGCAAATCTTAGCAAATCAATTATCAAATGCATTCACTGATCCAAAAGGTGTGACTAAATCATAGATACCAGCTTCAAATGCTACAATAAAAATGGATATCCATGTTGGACAATCCAATAAGTCTCAACCACGCCTGAATCGTGGCAGACTAATCGGTTCCAAAGATAAAAATCCTTGGATAAGAAAGGGAGCTAAGAATAAAAATTGCCCAAGTGAGGATATAGAAAATCTAAAAGAATCTTCAGACACAATAAATATTTCATCTCCAAAAGAGATTGACCAGGTACCTGAAACTTATGAAAATAAAGAGATCTCGATAAATTATGTCCAAAATATAATACAATGGAACCGACATGAAGTCGACATTGATGATATTTTTTGTACAATATAGCGCTAAATGTGATAAATGACAAAGAGGATCATGAACCAACGTCTATTAAAAATTGAAAACAGAGTGAGGATTGGTCAAAATGGAAAGATGCAATTGAAGCAGAATTAAACTCACTTTACAAAAGACAAGTTTTTGGACTTGTAGTCCAAACACCTCAAGGTGTAAAACCAGTTGGATACAAATGGGTTTTCGTACGAAAGCAAAATGAGAACAATGAAATTGGGAGATACAAAGCTCGACTTGTCGCTCAAGAATTTTCACAAAGACTTGGAATTGATTTTGATGAGACATACTCACTTGTAATGGATGCAAGCACTTTTCGATATTTAATAAGCCTTGTAAAACATGAAGGACTTAATTTGCACATGATGGATGTTGTAACATCTTATCTGTATGGTTCATTTGATAGTGAAATTTACATGAAACTCCCTGAAAGGCTCAATATACCAAATGCACATAATTCTGAATCTCGAGAAAACTACTCCATAAAATTGGACACATCTCTCGATGGGATGAAACAATCTGGACGCATGTGGTATAACCGTCTTAGTGGATATTTTCTTAGAGAGGGATATACATATAACTCCATTTGTCCTTGTATTTTTATAAATCGACCAGGAAAATAATTTGCAATAATAGCTGTCTATGTTGATAACATAAATATTATTGGAACTCCTGAAGAGCTTCTAAAAGCTATGAATTGTTTAAAGAAATTTTTTGAGATGAAGGACCTAGGAAAGACAAAATTATGTCTAGGTTTACAAATTGAGCATTTAAATAATGGAATATTTGTACATCAAGTATGCTATATAGAAAAAGTGTTAAAACACTTCTATATGGACAAATGTCACCCGTTGTCTACTCTAATGGTTTTTAGATCATTTGATGTAGAGAAAGATCCTTTCAGGCCTCGAGAAAAAGATGAAGAATTGCTTGGTTCTGAAGTACCATATCTAGGTGCGATTGGAGCACTGATGTACCTTGCTAATTATACATGCCCTGGTATATCATTTGCGGTCAATCTATTAGCAAGATACAATTCTTCACCTACACGAAGACATTAGAACAAAATCCATCATATATTTCGTTATCTTAGAGGTATAATAGACATGGGCCTGTTTTATACAAAAGTATCAAAACTCGAATTAGCAGGTTATGCCAACGCAAGTTACTTGTCAGATCCTCACAATGGTAGATTAAAAACAGGTTATTTGTTTACATGTGGTGGTACAACTATTTCAGGGAGATCGATGAAACAAACAATAGCATCAACTTCATCTAATCATGCAGAACTTTTAGCCCTCTATGAGGCAAGTCGAGAGTGTGTTTGGTTGAGATCCTTAATCCAACACATACAAAATACTTGTGGTTCGCCTTCTGGAAAAAAATACAACGACCATATATAAAGATAATACTGCATGTATAACTTAATTGAAAGATGGTTACATTAAAGGAGACCGAACAAAACACATCTCTCCAAAGTTCTTCTTCACTCATGATCTTCAGAAGAATGGTGATATAAACATCCAACAAATCTATTCATGTGATAATCTTGCAGATCTTTTCACAAAGTCACTCCCAAGTAGAACTTTTAATCAACTAGTACAAAAGATTGGTCTTCATCGTCGAAGAAATGATCGCTCAACCGAGGGGGAGAAATAAATTTATTCTAAAAGGATATTGTACTCTTTTTCCTTCACTAGATTTTTTTATCTATGGAATTATTTTAGTAAAATTTTAACGAAGCATATCCAAAACAAACATCAAGGGGGAGTATTATGAATAATTGGATGATTGTCTCCCAATCATCTTATTCCTTATTTATATTCTGTATTTATTGCATTGTTTGTATATTATCATATAAATAGGACCAACTTCATTGTAAAAGATACACACATGAAATAATATAAAATTGTTCTCATCTTTCTCTCTTCTCTTTTATTTTCTTTCTTCTTATTTTATAATACAATATATATTTTGCCTCGTTGGCAAATTTTTCCAATTTTGGTTTGAAATAAAAAATGATAATGATTTAGGAAACATATTTTAGCACATTTATTAATTAGTCACATATTTTGTATTGTAAATCTAATTAGTAACTTCACTCTCAATTTATTAATTTTCAATCTATATATTTATGGTAAACATGAATATATTAATACTTAATATAATTTAATCGGTATAAAATATTCTAATAAGGGTGTTTTTACACTATTATCAGAAAAAAAATTCTTCTTTTTTATCATAAGTATTTTAAAATCTTATTCATAAATGATTGTGATAGACTAATTAATAGGGTAAATCTTTTCATACTGATAATATATAATAGGAAAATGCTTATTGTTAAGAAAATGTGAAAATAAGAAAGACAAGAATAATCTCAACCATTCATTATCACCACCACCCCATGATCTCAATTAAAAAAATAACGACATGTGTACATTCTTACATTTCTTCTCCAATTTTTTTCTTTAATAAGTGTTTTTAATAAAAATGTTACTATTATTTATTTATATATTTTTAATTGGTTCAAATTGATTAAATAAATTATTTATTTTAAAATTAGAAGGGTCTAATTAAAGATCATATTTTAAAATGTATGTTCAATAATGAGTTGGAGCCCTCCATGAATTGGTGGTCAACTAATAGTAAATAATATTTCTTTTAAAAAAATATATATTATATAGATTAAATATATATCACACAATATTATTAAAGATTCTATCCTAAAATATTTTTTTGCAAAATTTACTCATAATTTTTATATCATATAAACCTACTTTATATATTTGACAGGGTTAACTCCACAAGACTAGGATTAAACCCACACTTTACATAATTTTTAGTTCGTCAAAACATTTAATCCTAAATGTACGATAAATGTACGATGAAACCCGAAATTTCTTTATTAACTAACTACCAGTAGAATGAAATCCAAAATTTCCCGCAATAATAATATAAATTAACTTCCACAATTTAAAGGCATGCTGAGAATGTGTAATCAAAAGTGTGGGCAGTGCAAGAGTTTATCCACGTCAAACAAAAGAGTGGGCAATGCAAGACTAGAGGTCTAGCTCTGGATGGTTTAATAGACGAGGTTATGTTGGAGGAAGTTATGTCATGTTCAAGTAGAGAATTCCCCACTTTATCGACAGACTATTTTGCATTTGATCAAGAGTCTTGTTCATAGATAAATCTCTTACTATAGACTAGTGATCCGTCTTCTTTATTTTGGATGTCCAATAAATTAAGATTTTATTTTATATATTATCGAAAAAGTATATATAATTTAGAATAAATTTTTTACTATTATTACCGAGTAATTTCCATATAAAAACCATTAAAATAAATAAATTTTTATTGTTCATTCAACCAATCCTCTAATATAAGATTGGAATTTTGGATATTTATATTAACTTTTATATAGAATCAAATTTTTATCAATGAATAATCATCTTTATAATATTAGAAATTCCTTTATTTTTAGCATTTTTAAAAGCAATAGTATTGAAAAATAAATTGTTCCCACCTTTTAAAATAAAATAAAATAATTGTTCCCACCTTTTAAATTAAAATAAGAGTAGTTAGCTTTCTAAGACAAAATCTTTTTAACTTGGTGGTGATAACTTTCTAAAAAAAAATTTTAACACACACATAAAAACTAAACATAATTATGCATTATATGTAAATATACTACAATTTCATAATAATAATAATAATATAATAATAATAATAATAATAATAATAATAATAAATAATTTTTACTCATTTGAATTTAAAAATATGAATTTAAATTGGATCGTGGAATCCAAAAGTATCACTTAAGAAAAGAAAAGAGGTAAGTAACAGAAGATGTTTAGATTTTAGAAAGTTCAAAGAGTATTTTGTCAATTTAAAAAATATTCAAAAAATTTAAAGAGTGATAAAAAAAACTCATAAAAGATAATTTGAATACGATCCAAGCTGTAAAGAGACCTAAGTGAGAGATTTTAATTACAAAGAAGAAGAAAAGAAGATATACCTATGTCTCACTTTTTAACAAAGAGGAATATTATAGTAACTATAAAAGTATACTCTCCTCTTTTAAATTGAATGACCTACCTAATAAAACATTTCAAAATATGATAATTTTTCATTTTCTTATCATATAGTAAACCATAAATGCATACTCTCCTCTTTTAAATTCAATGACCTACCTGATAAAACATTTTAAAATGTGTGAATTTTTAATTTTTAATATGATTTTTCTTAATATCATTTTTATTATTTTTAATTTAATAACTTCTACTTAATCTCATAAATTTGGTAGAAGAGAATTGTATATTTCAACCTAGCCTCTAATAGTTCAGTGAAACTCTATAACACCATATCCACAATATAATAACATTGGTCCTATCCTATAAATCATTAATTTTATGTGTATAAAAGATATCACTTACATTAAATAAAAGCATCTGTAATTCTAATGAAGGTTGAATTCTCGTTTAACTATGTGCATCTGTAATTTTAATGAAGGTTGATTAACTATGTGGCACATATCTTCGGACGGAGTCTTTTCTGTTAGGTCCTGCTACGATTGGCTCTTCTCCAAGCTTTCGGATCCGCAAATTAATTCAAATGTTGCTACAGCTTGTTCATTCCTTTGGAAGGTTAAAGTTCCCTCTAAATTCATCATTTTCGGATGGAGGGTAATTCATAACAGAATTGCCACGAAGGATCTTTTACAAAAAAGAGGCATTTTGGATGTTAACAACTTGCAGTGCGTGTTCTGCTCATCGGAGGAAGAAAGTTTACAGCATATTCTTGGAGGTTGTCGGGTTCTAGCGGCCATTTGGAACAAGGTTTTGGATTGGATTGGGTATGGACCGGGTTTATCACTTGAAGATTTTCAAGTCTTTCCTTTCTCTTTTGACAAGGTGCGTATTTCGAGTCGTAGGAGTATTGTAACGATTATTTGGTTAGCTACGGTGTGGTGTGTTTGGGTTAGGCGTAACGATATCATTTTTAATAATGGTTCTTTTAGTTTCTCGGAATGTATGACGGAGATTATGTTCACTTCTTGGAAGTGGTCTTCCACTAGTTACAAGTTTGTGAATCTTTGTAATTTTTTTCTGTGGAGTACTCAACCTCTTACATGTTTTGAGTAGTTGAGGTTCTCCGTTTGTATCGGGAGGAGTATCCCTTATACTCTCATTCTAATACAATTGCTTATTGAAAAAAAAAACGGAATTTAGCGTTGCAGTTATGGGAATAAAATAAAATTTTATCTCTTAATTTAGATTTTATATTTTAGTTGGATCTAAATCAGTCTTATTTTTTAGAGATGGTAGATTTCTTATGTGATTGTTTTAGAATGTGTTTGATGCATGAAATTTAAGGTTCTTACCAATGGTATTGAAGTGAAGCTGCAGAGGAATGCTCTTAGTGTGATTGAACCACATACTGGTAATGGGGTAGATGATGATCTTGAATTTGAGAATTCTTTGTGGCATAGATCTGATATGGGTGAGTTTCAATTTGTGAAGTTAGTGTTCTTTTTTCAATATCTCCAAGTTTATCTTCTTATTGTCTTTTTTCTATTATATTTTTTGAAATCATTAGTGTATTTGTGAAGGTTTATTGATTCATATTTGTCTTGATTGTGAAATGATTTTGTTACCAAAGTTATGTTTTATAGCTCCTTGTCATAGTTGTTTTTAATTTTGTTTGTGCTATGTTTGATTTTTCAGCATCGGATAAAACTAAAAGTCCCACAAATCAAGCCATAGAATACATGATCATTAGGATCATCTCACAAGATCATGAGCAGGTCCTTCTCTGTTGATTCACAATCCAAGGGATCCAGATCAAACAAATCTTGATCAAACTACTTGAATTTATGAGATTATTATCGAACATTTAGATCAAGATAAAAATCAAAATCTACTTGCCTCATTGATGTAGGAGCAGGACAAGTATTTTGTTCATTTGTTTGTCTGAAATAAGGTTTTGTTCTTTTGTTCATGAAGCAAATGGACGAGTTGCAAGAACTAGAAAGATGAAATTGTTCGCTTGCTTGCACAATACTCATGCAGGATAGGTTTTCTGTTATCATGATTGTTATGTATTTTTACTTCTCATGGTATTTTTAAAATTGTTTGATTGTGGTGGAGTATTGTTTGGAATTAAAATGATTTTTGGAGTAAAAAGCTAATTTGGTTGTAGCTGTTTGTTTAGTGGGGAAGTTTCATCCATAGAAATCTTGAGTTGTTTATGGTGTTCTTTATTAGTTCAGTATTTGAATTCATCCAAAAAAAATTTAAGGTGATATAATATTCTCAATTGTTCAATCAGGTGGATGTCTCTTGGAAAACAATTGAATGGTGTGAGGTTAGTAGATGAAGAATTGCGGGCAAGATTTAAGGCAGCTTATCCAGATGTGGCGGTGTAGCCAGCCTCACCTCCTCGAGCTTCTGCTATGGAGATAGACTTGAGTGTTGCTGCATGCTCAAACAACTTTTAAGACTATTAAAATCTGATTCTTTTAAAAATAATTTCACACAAACATATAAAAGTATTCATTGCTGCAAAATTTATATATCAAATATATGTATTTTAATTTTAGTTAGTAATAAACATTAAAAATAGTCATTTTTAAGACTATTAAAGGTTCTATTTAATTTAATATATTTATCAATTAATTTGAAATTTAATCTTGCAATGATACCAAATACTCCAATATACATGAACAACATTCTACTAGAATTATAAATTTTTTATTTTGTTTTGTTTTAAACACCGATTAATGACAATTATTATAAAATAAACATTAATAAATGATTATTATTATTATTATAATGTATTCATATATTTAAAATAATATTTATAAATATTAAACTTTAAAGAAAAATACGTATAATATTGAATTAAGTAGAGTATATGCTCGTTCCATCTAACTTCAAATGAACTTACAAAAAAAAATTGCACTTAAAAAAATATAGAAAAAAAATTGTGTTTAATTAATTTAATTGTATTAGTTTAAAAAAATATAGAAAAAAATTGTGTTTAACATACCACGCCGTACTCGTAGGAACACACGGGTACTGATATGGCAAGCGCATATGGTATTGATATTATCTTGATTATGTATACTATATTTAATTTGAATATCATCTTGATTGATTCTCTTTTTATTTAAGGAGTTAATTTTTTTAAAAAATTATATAAATTATTAATAAATTAGAAATATTCAAATTATTTTTTAATTTATAAAAAAAATAGTTAAATTAATTTTTTTTATGTCATATTACTAATTACAATGACACTTTATCTATATAAAAGTAATTTTACTTTAAGTAAAATTTTTAAATTATAAATATTTTTAAAATATAAATATTTTTAAAATATTTGTTTTACTTAAAAAATATTTAACCCTTAACCCGGGTCTAAGTACTAGTATATATAATAAATATAGATTTTGGAAATTGGTTAAGCTTCTAGGAAATAAAATATATATATATATATATATATATATATATATATATATATATATATATATATATATATATATATATATATATATATATATATATATATATATATATATATATATATATATATATGTGCAATTCAGATCACTAAAAACTAAAAAGTATATATAAATAAAATGTATTTGCTTAATTGGCATAAGGGTTGATTTAATTGTAGATTAGACCGTTAATTATTTAAACTAAAACTTTTTAAGAAACATTTCAATCTCCAGTTAACCACAATTAAAATGTCGCAAAATTTCAATATGGAGTTTATGTTTTTGAACTATTCAGCTACAAAATTCCTACAAAAATATCATTATAAATCTCAACCTATATTATGCTAGCTAGTTCACATTTTTATAATTATTTCTAATTAAATTAAAATAATATTAAAGGTATCATAATGGTCTATATAAGCTTTAGTTTAAGCTTTAGTTTAAATAAATAAAATCAAAATTATTAAAGAATACAGTTAAAAATAATTTTATTTAATGTAAGAGATATTTTCATCTTGTATGAGAAATCTATCCATCCTGAATATAATAAAAATAATATTTTTTAATATAAAAGCTTAAAATTTTTCATTCAAATAAGAATTAAACCCATGTCCCTTGAATTCACATAACACTCTCTATCATATAAGCTTTTTTTTTTTTTAACATCGGACAAAACTTAATTACAATTCTTTAAGTGTGGTTCTTACTATTTTTTAATGAAAATATAACAAGTGTATAATTTCCTCTTATACGTATGCAAATTTCTCCTATTTTCACTCACTAAATAATCATAGTTAAGTATATTTGTCAAATTTTCATTGGAAAATAGTAAGAACCACACCTAAAAAATTGTACCTAAGTTTTGTCCTTTAAATATTGCAATAATAATATATATGACATATCTACTTCAGTTTTTAATTTAGTTAAAACTTCAACTATTAATGATTAATTAGTTTATTAAAGATTAAATAATTACTAAATATAGTTGAAACCTTAAATAATTTATTTATAGTTGACACATTAAATAGTTGAAATATTTAATAAACAAATTATTTTATAAACAAAATAAATTAAAATATTAATAATTAAAATATTAAATAGTTAAAATATTTAATAAAATAAATATTTCTTAAAATAAATTTTTAAAATATTAACAGTTCAAATATTAAATAGTTGAAGTAATATAAAATAATTATTTAATACTTAATAAACAATTTAATTATTATTTAATATTATTATCGTTTTTTAGAGTTTTTAAAAACTGTTTTAGAGATTAGTAAATAATACCGCACAAAGAAGAAGAAGAAGAATAATGGGAACGAGTTCGCGCGCAAAACGGGGGAGAGGGAGGCCGCCGAAAGTGGTGCCATCGATCCCGGAGAATCAACTGTCATCGCCGTCCCAGGTGATGGTGAACTCTGATCCTAATCTACCGGAGGTTCTTGCGAAGGTGGAGGGAGAGGTAGAGGAAGGAGAAGCTAGCGACATTGAAAGAGTGGTGGAAACCCTAAAAAAGACCGATTCCACTGCTGCGCCAATTCAACAGAAGAATGAAGTTCGCAAGCTATGGGTTGACGTTTTGGCTTTCGATGCAGTTCGTTGCTCCAAACATTATTGATGGTGGTATTGAGATTGAAATCGAAGACGAAGACATAGCCTCTGAGGTCAAATACTGGGAAAACGCACTTATTCTCTATGCGATGGGAGAGGATTTGAGCATGCATATGGTGAAGAATTTCATGGAGAAGGCGTGGAACTTTATCAAGCTACCTGAATTGTATTACCATGATGAAGGTTATTTCATCATCATATTCCAATCCCAATCTGATCTGGATGCGGTTTTGATGAAGGGACCCTACACGTTGCGCAATATCCCTCTGATGCTTAAGGAATGGAAGCCAGACTTAACCTTAAGAGAGATATGCTACACCCGTATAATTTTAATATTAATTTAATTGGAACATTGAATTAATAATTAGAATTATTAAGAATTTTGTGGAAAATAATGGAAATAATGGTTTATGGCATTTGGGCCATATGAGGGAATAGTAAAAGAAGGGGGAGTGATTTTGTAATCCTTTTTACTAAATTATTATTATTTTTTCATAAAACAATTGGGATTTGGGAAGGAAGAAAGAACGTGAAAGAACAGAGGTTTGGAACGAGGAACGTGAAGGAGAACTGTTGAGGGAAAGATCAAGGATCAAGAACAATTGTCTAAGGTAAGGGGAGACTCTCCATTTAATCTCTATTATCGTGTTGTGAATGATAATGTTGATTGGAAATATTGTTTAGATCAATAGGTTATGTATTCTGATTTTACTGTTATGTTCATCATTGAATTGAATCTGAATTCCCTAATATTTGAGTAGAATTAGGTTGTGATGAGTAAAATCGAATAGAGGATCATATACTATTGATGTTGGATGAATGTTGTGTGTCTGGATATGTGAAATTGTTGGTTTTAGACCCAAATCGCAGACTGTGCAGGTGGATTCGCGAGGAAGACGAATGGGTAAGTTGCAGGTTTCTGTGAACTGCTGCCCATTTGCGTATGATACGCGTACGGTACGCGTATGGAGGGGGCGATACGCGTATGATACGCTCCCCAAGTGTGCATCAGGTTGCACCATCTGCTCATACGCGTATGGTACGCGTACGGTGTCAGGCAGGTACGCGTATGGCAAGCTGATATGCGTATGCTTGTGCTTTGTGTGGGAAAAATGGATCTGTCCATACGCATATGATACGCGTATGGTGTGTGTGTTTTGTGAAATTATGACTCTGCTGGTACGCGTATGGTACGCGTATGACCAGCGTGACTTGCAAAGTTTTGCTGTTTTGTGATTTTAAGAGTTCAGTGATGAGTAACTCTTAAAATGCTGATCTGTTTGGAATGATGTCTGATTTATGATGATTAAGATGAGATAAATCGTATGATTGATTGATATATGATTTTATTTGAATGATGCAATTGTACATATATTTGAACATACTTGATGATGATGATGTATGATGATGTATGAGTAAAGATGATGTTACTCATAGTGAGATGATGATGTTGGTATGTTATATATATGTGTTTGCATGCATTCATAATCATAGTTGAGGGCTGTATCCTAAAGATGAGAGGATGCAGTGAAGGGCAAGATTCCCATTGTGTGGAATCTGTGCTGGCAGGGCCGTATCTGGATGATGATAGAACGGTCGGTGGATGATGTCCACTGGTGATGTTGGTACCACATGCATAGTGTCAGTTTCATACATGTGCATGATTTGTTTTATAACATGATTATATATGTTATATGAAGACTTGTCTGTTTATCTGGGGATGTGTGGTTGATGATTGTCTGAATATGAAACAATTGGGTGAATGATATGACTTTGATATGTTATTATTTTATGATGCAATAACATTGGTTAACTGTGATGAGACTCACCCTTACTTGTTGTCATTTTCAGATTGAAGATAGCGGCACGACTTGGTGAGGATTAGCTCATAAGTTGGTTTTTAGTTATAGTGTCGGTGTCATGCTTTGGTAGATGTAACACTGGGAACGCGTTGTTTTTAGAGTTCGATTATGACTCTATTTGTTTTTGTTGTTAAAGTCTGATACATTAATGATGGATGTTGACTTGATGATTTTAATTCCGCTGTGTAGACATGATTTGTTTATTGAGTCATAATTACAGATGTTTTCAGTGAATGCATGACATGTACCGAACGTGTATTTTTCTTTATTTATGAGTTGTGACACCTCTTGCATGTTAACTCTGATTAATATTTATTCTATTGCCGCGGGTTATTAGAGGGGTGTTACAATAGTGGTATCAGAGCATAGTCGATCGTTGTGATCAGAGTCTTAGTGTCAGTCTTTCCGTGTATGCGACTAATACGAGTTATTTGTCGATACTTTTGTTCTGACTGGATTGTTGGTGTTAAGCAGAACAATGGCTGGAAGAGGAGGAAGAAACGATGATGCTATCACTGAGGCTCTGGGCATGATTGCTGGTGTGCTGGGAGGGAATGCCAATGGAGCTGCAATTGGTGCTGACAGACAACTGAACAGTTTTCAGAGGAACAATCCTCCATTGTTCAAGGGCACGCATAATCCTGAAGGTGCTCAGAAATGGCTTAAGGAGATCGAGAGGATTTTCAGAGTCATTGACTGTGCTGAGGATCTCAAGGTGAGGTATGGCACCCACATGTTATCTGAGGAAGCTGATGATTGGTGGATGTCAACCAGAACTGAGCTGGATGCTGGTGGTACAGCAATTACTTGGACTGTATTTAGAAGGGAATTTCTGAGGAGGTATTTTCCTGAAGATGTCAGAGGCAGAAAGGAAGTTGAGTTTCTAGCACTGGTTCAAGGCAATATGTCAGTACCGGAGTATGCTGCCAAGTTTGTGGAACTGGCAAGGTACTATGTGCACTACAATGATGACGAAGCCAGTGAGTTCTCGAAATGTGTCAAATTTGAGAATGGTCTTCATGATGAGATCAAGCAGGGTATCAGGTACCAGAGAATCCGGAGGTTTGTTGATCTGGTAGATTGTAGCAGGATTTTTGAGGAAGATAACATCAAGCTGAGGTCATCTCACTCTCGCGAGTTGGTTGACAGAAAAGGGAAGAAACATATGGATAGAGGTAAGCCATATGGTAGAGGTAAACCTGCTGATTGGAAGAAACCCAATGGGGGAGATTCCAGTGCCCGTATCAGATGTTACAATTGTGGTGAGATGGGACATCGTAGGAATGAGTGCAAGCTTGATCAGAAGAAGTGTTACAAGTGTGACCAAGTGGGTCATATTGCTGCTGACTGCAAGAAGAGGGTTGTGACTTGTTACAACTGTGGTGAAGAGGGTCACATCAGTCCTAATTGTCCTAAGCCAAAGAAGAACCAATCGGGAGGAAAGGTTTTTGCTTTGACCGGGTCAGAGACTACTCTAGAGGACAGGTTGATTAAAGGTACGTGTTTCATTCATGGCACACCTTTGGTTGCAATTATTGATACTGGAGCAACTCACTCTTTTATTTCTTTGGATTGTGCTATGAGGTTAAATCTTGAGATATCTGACATAAATGGAAGTATGGTTATTGACACTCCTGCGTCGGGTTCAGTAACTACTTCGTCTGCATGCTTGAATTGTCCGGTTGATATTTTTGGTAGAGAATTTGGGATGGACTTAGTGTGCCTTTCGTTGAAACAACTCGATGTAATCCTGGGAATGAACTGGTTGGAATTCAACTGTGTTCATATTAACTGTTTTGCGAAGACGGTGATTTTTCCTGAAGAGGTTAGTTCTGATAGTCTGGAAATGACAGCTAGACAGGTGAATGAGGCTATCGGAGATGGTGCAACAGTGTTTATGTTGTTTGCATTGATGAATGTGAAGGAGAAAGTGGCGAGTAGCGAATTGCCTGTTGTGTGCGAGTTCCCAAAAATTTTTCCAGAAGAGGTGAATGAATTGCCACCGGAAAGAGAAGTGGAGTTTTCTATTGATTTGGTTCCGGGAACTAGTCCAGTGTCGATGGCGCCGTATCGTATGTCGCCGTCTGAATTGGCTGAACTGAAGAAGCAGTTAGAGGAATTGCTTGAGAAGAAATTTATTCGTCCTAGTGTTTCGCCGTGGGGTGCGCCTGTGTTGTTGGTAAAGAAGAAAGAGGGTTCAATGAGGCTGTGTGTAGATTACAGACAATTGAACAAGGTTACTATCAAGAATCGGTATCCATTGCCGAGGATTGATGATTTGATGGATCAGTTGGTTGGAGCACGTGTGTTTAGTAAGATTGATCTGAGGTCTGGGTATCATCAGATACGTGTGAAGGATGACGATATACAGAAGACTGCTTTTAGAACGAGGTATGGACATTATGAGTATTCTGTAATGCCGTTTGGAGTTACTAATGCACCTGGTGTTTTTATGGAATATATGAACAGGATTTTTCATCCGTATCTCGATAAGTTTGTGGTGGTATTTATAGACGATGTCCTGATATATTCTAAGAGTGAGGAAGAACATGCGGAACATCTCAGAACTGTGTTGGAGCTGTTGAAAGAGAAGCAACTTTTTGCCAAACTGTCGAAGTGTGAATTCTGGTTGGAAGAAGTCAGTTTTCTTGGACATGTGATTTCTAAGAATGGTATTGCTGTTGATCCTACAAAGATAGAAGTTGTGTCTCAGTGGGAAGCTCCGAAGTCAGTGTCAGAGATTCGTAGTTTTCTTGGTCTCGCAGGTTACTACAGAAAATTCATTGAAGGGTTTTCAAAGTTAGCATTGCCGTTAACTAAATTAACCAGGAAGGGACAAGCTTTTATTTGGGATGCAAAGTGTGAAGAAGGATTCCAAGAGCTGAAGAGGAGGTTGACTAGTGCTCCTATTTTGATTTTGCCGAATCCGACAGAATCATTTGTGGTTTATTGTGATGCGTCACTGATGGGTTTAGGTGGTGTATTGATGCAGAATCAACAAGTGGTCGCTTATGCGTCGAGACAACTCAAAGTGCATGAAAGGAATTATCCGACTCATGATTTGGAGTTGGCAGCTGTGGTTTTTGTGTTGAAGTTGTGGCGACACTATTTGTATGGTTCGAGATTTGAGGTGTTCAGTGATCATAAGATCCTGAAGTATCTCTTTGACCAGAAAGAGTTGAACATGAGGCAGAGAAGGTGGTTAGAATTTCTGAAGGATTATGATTTTGGTTTGAATTACCATCCGGGTAAGGCAAACGTGGTTGCTGACGCTTTGAGTAGGAAGACCTTGCATATGTCTATGCTAATGGTGAAGGAATTGGATTTGATTGAACAATTCATAGACTTGAGTCTAGTGTGTGAAGGTACTCCTATTAGTGTCAAATTGGGTATGTTGAAGCTGACTAGTGGTATTCTTGAAGAAATCAGAGAAGGTCAGAAAGTTGATGTGGAATTGATTGATAAGTTGACTTTGGTTAATCAAGGCAAGAGTAGTGAATTCAGAGTCGACGAGAATGGTATACTGAGGTTTGGTGATCGAGTTTGTGTTCCTGATATTGATGAACTCCGAAAGCGTATTTTGGAAGAAGGACACCGTAGCGGATTGAGTATTCATCCTGGTGCTACCAAGATGTACCATGACTTGAAAAAGTTGTTTTGGTGGCCGGGAATGAAGAAGGAAATTGCTGAGTTTGTGTATTCTTGTTTGACTTGCCAGAAGTCAAAGATTGAGCATCAGAAACCGTCTGGGTTGATGCAACCGATGTTTATTCCTGAGTGGAAGTGGGATAGCATCTCAATGGATTTTGTGTCGGGTTTGCCGAGAACTGTCAGAAATTGTGAAGCTATCTGGGTCGTGGTAGACAGGTTGACGAAGTCTGCACATTTTATACCAGTGAGAATGGATTATCCGATGGAGAAGCTAGCTCAGTTGTATATTGAGAAGATAGTTAGTCTACATGGTATTCCTTCAAGTATCGTGTCAGACAGAGATCCGAGGTTTACGTCTAAGTTCTGGGAAGGTTTGCAGAAAGCTTTGGGTACTAAGCTAAGATTGAGTTCTGCTTATCATCCGCAGACTGATGGACAGACTGAGAGGACAATTCAGTCATTAGAGGATTTGTTGCGGGCTTGTGTGTTGGAAAAAGGAGGTACTTGGGATAGTTATCTGCCTTTGATTGAGTTTACCTACAACAACAGTTATCATTCGAGTATTGGTATGGCTCCGTTTGAGGCTTTGTATGGTAGGAGGTGTAGGACGCCGTTGTGTTGGTACGAATCTGGTGAGAGTGCTGTGATTGGTCCAGAAATTGTACAACAGACTACAGAGAAGATTAAAATGATTCAGGAGAAGATGAAGGCTTCTCAGAGTCGTCAGAAGAGTTATCACGACAAAAGGAGGAAAACACTTGAGTTTCAAGAGGGAGATCATGTGTTTATGAGAGTTACTCCTATGACGGGGATTGGTCGAGCATTGAAGTCAAAGAAGTTGACTCCGCGTTTTATTGGACCATTTCAAATTTCTGAAAGAGTGGGGGAAGTGGCTTACCGTATCGCTCTACCGCCGATGCTTGCAAATTTGCATGATGTGTTTCATGTATCTCAGTTGAGAAAATACATTTCGGATCCGTCCCATGTGATCCAAGTAGATGATGTACAGGTGAAAGATAACTTGACGGTTGAGACTTTACCTGTGAGGATTGAAGATAGAAGACTGAAGCAATTGCGAGGCAAGGAAATAGCTTTGGTCAGAGTGGCTTGGGGAGGACCAGCTGAAGGCAATGTTACCTGGGAGTTAGAGAGTCAGATGAAGGACTCTTATCCAGAACTTTTTACCTGAGGTATGTTTTCGAGGACGAAAACTCTTTTAGTGGGGGAGAGTTGTAACACCCGTATAATTTTAATATTAATTTAATTGGAACATTGAATTAATAATTAGAATTATTAAGAATTTTGTGGAAAATAATGGAAATAATGGTTTATGGCATTTGGGCCATATGAGGGAATAGTAAAAGAAGGGGGAGTGATTTTGTAATCCTTTTTACTAAATTATTATTATTTTTTCATAAAACAATTGGGATTTGGGAAGGAAGAAAGAACGTGAAAGAACAGAGGTTTGGAACGAGGAACGTGAAGGAGAACTGTTGAGGGAAAGATCAAGGATCAAGAACAATTGTCTAAGGTAAGGGGAGACTCTCCATTTAATCTCTATTATCGTGTTGTGAATGATAATGTTGATTGGAAATATTGTTTAGATCAATAGGTTATGTATTCTGATTTTACTGTTGTGTTCATCATTGAATTGAATCTGAATTCCCTAATATTTGAGTAGAATTAGGTTGTGATGAGTAAAATCGAATAGAGGATCATATACTATTGATGTTGGATGAATGTTGTGTGTCTGGATATGTGAAATTGCTGGTTTAAGACCCAAATCGCAGACTGTGCAGGTGGATTCGCGAGGAAGACGAATGGGTAAGTTGCAGGTTTCTGTGAACTGCTGCCCATTTGCGTATGATACGCGTACGGTACGCGTATGGAGGGGGCGATACGCGTATGATACGCTCCCCAAGTGTGCATCAGGTTGCACCATCTGCTCATACGCGTATGGTACGCGTACGGTGTCAGGCAGGTACGCGTATGGCAGGCTGATATGCGTATGCTTGTGCTTTGTGTGGGAAAAATGGATCTGTCCATACGTGTATGATACGCGTATGGTGTGTGTGTTTGTGAAATTCTGACTCTGCTGGTACGCGTATGACCAGCGTGACTTGCAAAGTTTTGCTGTTTTGTGATTTTAAGAGTTCAGTGATGAGTAACTCTTAAAATGCTGATCTGTTTGG
Organism: Vicia villosa; assembly: GCF_029867415.1. Classification (NCBI taxonomy): domain Eukaryota; kingdom Viridiplantae; phylum Streptophyta; class Magnoliopsida; order Fabales; family Fabaceae; genus Vicia; species Vicia villosa. The sequence goes on along the minus strand of NW_026705878.1, from coordinate 158,617 downwards.
AATGATGTCTGATTTATGATGATTAAGATGAGATAAATCGTATGATTGATTGATATATGATTTTATTTGAATGATGCAATTGTACATATATTTGAACATACTTGATGATGATGATGTATGATGATGTATGAGTAAAGATGATGCTACTCATAGTGAGATGATGATGTTGGTATGTTATATATATGTGTTTGCATGCATTCATAATCATAGTTGAGGGCTGTATCCTAAAGATGAGAAGATGCAGTGAAGGGCAAGATTCCCATTGTGTGGAATCTGTGCTGGCAGGGCCGTATCTGGATGATGATAGAACGGTCGGTGGATGATGTCCACTGGTGATGTTGGTACCACATGCATAGTGTCAGTTTCATACATGTGCATGATTTGTTTTATAACATGATTATATATGTTATATGACGACTTGTCTGTTTATCTGGGGATGTGTGGTTGATGATTGTCTGAATATGAAACAATTGGGTGAATGATATGACTTTGATATGTTATTATTTTATGATGCAATAACATTGGTTAACTGTGATGAGACTCACCCTTACTTGTTGTCATTTTCAGACTGAGGATAGCGGCACGACTTGGTGAGGATTAGCTCATAAGTCGGTTTTTAGTTATAGTGTCGGTGTCATGCTCTGGTAGATGTAACACTGGGAACGCGTTGTTTTTAGAGTTCGATTATGACTCTATTTGTTTTTGTTGTTAAAGTCTGATACATTAATGATGGATGTTGACTTGATGATTTTAATTCCGCTATGTAGACATGGTTTGTTTATTGAGTCATAATTACAGATGTTTTCAGTGAATGCATGACATGTACCGAACGTGTATTTTTCTTTATTTATGAGTTGTGACACCTCTTGCATGTTAACTCTGATTAATATTTATTCTATTGCCGCGGGTTATTAGAGGGGTGTTACACAATATCCCTCTGATGCTTAAGGAATGGAAGCCAGACTTTAACCTTAAGAGAGATATGCTACACACCATTCCCCTGTGGGTTAAACTACCTCGACTCCCTCTTCACCTATGGGGAGCTAGAAGTCTGAGTAAAATTGGTAGTGCTTTGGGTGTTCCACTTGTTACAAATGAATGCACGGCTAGAAAATTGCGTGTGTCTTATGCGCGGATCTTGGTTGAGGTGGACATAACAAAAGAATTGTTCAAAGAGATAACTATAAAGGATTGTGAAGGAAGGAAACTCCAGCAGCCTGTGGAATACGAATGGAAACCACTATACTGTGATAGATGCAAGAGCATTGGCCACAAGTGTAAAGACTATGTGAAAAAGCAATGGATGCCAAAAGGAAACCCCCCAGAAACTACATCAACTGATCCAATACAGGGCACTACTACAGAGTCAATAATTGTAAAGAGTAGGGAGGGCACACCTCTAACTAAGGAACCTGAGAATACACCTGAGCAGAATGAGAAGGGAGCTGAAGATGCTACTTGGATTGAGGCCAGGTCGACAATAAAAGATAGAGGTAAAAGAATTCTGACTGGATCAAGTTCTGATATTAATTGTGCTAATGGGTTTGAGGCACTAGGGGTTTTGAATGACCTCATAGTGACCTTAGATAGAGGCCCATGTTAGTTTCATGGAATGTGAGGGGACTTAATAAGTCAGGCAAACTTAAAGAGATTAGTTCCCGTCTCAATTTGCTTAAGCCTGACATTGTGATTTTAATTGAAACTCGAGTTAAGAGTGATAAAGCTAAACAGATTAGAGATAAACTCCATGTTCATGAGTGTTATGTGGACAATTATCAATACCATGACAATGGTAGAATCTGGATATCTTGGAATGATAATGCTATAGATGTGAAAGTAGTTAAAAGCTCTGACCAATACATCCACTGTGGGATCTATGATGCAAATGGGACATTGCTTTATTGGCTCACTGCCATCTATGGGAAGAACCAACTTGAGCAGAGGAAATTACTATGGAAGACTATTGCAAATATTCAACCTAGTAACCAAGATCCCTGGTGCCTCATGGGAGATTTTAACAATGTTTTGAAGGCTCGAGACAGAATAGGGGGAAGATTAATAACTGACTCTGAATATGTTGATCTATGGGATATGATGACATCTGCTGGTCTTACTGAGATGGATGGATGTGGGGACTATTACACTTGGTGTAATAGACATACTAATGACACTATCTATTCAAGGATAGATAGGCTCATTGGCAATGTGGAATGGTTCAAGAAGTACAATGACTAGACCCTGAGAATTTTGGCCCCTAATGTCTCAGATCATGCTCTCCTACAAGTGGTCAATGACACTTAGAAAATAGCTAAGAAGAGAAGGTTCAAATTTTATAACTGTATGATTGACTTTGCTTGCTATGAAGAGACAGTTAAGCAAAGCTGGAATGAACCCATGATTGGCAATCCTATGTACATTCTGTGGAGCAAATTACAGAGACTCAAGCCAAGCCTTATGAAACTTGGTAAGAATATCTCTAACTTGAAACAGAACTTAGTGACTGCTAGGAGAGACTTGGAACAGGCCCAGTTAGAATTAAGCATTAACGAGATGGATAAGAATACCTTAGGCAGAGTTAAACTTTGCACAGAAGAGCTGATCAAGCTGCAGGATATTGAAGATAAGGTATTAATGCAGAAATCCAAAATCACCTGGCTCAGGATGAGTGATGAGAACAATGCCTATTTTCATGCAACTGTGAAGGCCAAACACAAAAAGCAGAGCATCAAGATGCTTAAGAAAGAAGATGGGAGCTATGTCACTGATCATGAGGAAATCAAAGCTGAGGTTGTGCACTTTTATACTAAGCTCATGGGGACTGGAGCTAGTAGGCTGAAAATGATTGACATTGAGGCTATGAGACATGGGAAGCAGTTTACACCTGATTAAGGAGATATTCTGACAAGGGATGTTACTGAAGAAGAAATATGGAAAGCCTTGCAGGGAATTGGAGACAACAAAGCTCCAGGCCTTGATGGATATGGTGCAAAATTCTTCAAAGCAAGTTGGAGTATAGTAAAGAAGGATGTAGTTGCTACAGTGCAAGATTTCTTTACTAAAGGTAAACTATTTAGAGCCTTTAATAGTGCAGTGGTCACCTTAATACCTAAGCATGATCAAGCCAATGAGGTTAAGGACTATAGATCTATTGCTGGATGCACAACTGTGTATAAAATCATTTCAAAAATCCTAACTAATAGACTTGGAAGCCTTTTGCATGAAGTTATCCATCATAGCCAAGTTGCTTTTTTGAAGGGACAAATGATTCACAATTACATATTGCTTGCTTTTGAACTGATGAAAGGTTATAATAGAAGAGGAGGCACCCCTAGATGCATGTTACATATTGACTTGCAAAAAGCCTATGACATGGTAGACTGGTCTTCTTTGCAAACTGTAATGGTTGAGTTGGGAATACCAGGGAAATTTATCAATTGGATTATGCTTGGCACTGCTTCTGTTAACTATAGGTTTAATGTAAATGGAGATTTCACTGAGATTATGGAAGCTAAGAGAGGCATTAGACAGGGTGATCCTATCTCTCCCCTATTGTTTGTGATCATGATGGAATACCTTAATAGAGTGCTGACCAAGATGTCTAAGAATTCTGATTTTAAATTTCATAGTAAGTGCAACAAGCTGAACACCACTCATCTCTCTTTTACAGATGATGTCCTACTGTTCAGTAGAGGAGATCATTCCATTGAAATTATGCTTGAGGCTTTTAATACTTTCTCTGAATCCACAGGCCTCATTATGAACCCAAAGAAGTGCAAGGCTTTCTTTGGAGGGATGGATACTGCAGATAAGCAGACTGTATTACTCCAAACTGGCTTCATTGAAGGTCAATTCCCTATAAGGTACCTTGGCATACCTTTGGCTAGCAAGAGACTTAATATTCACCACTATTTACCACTTATTGATAAGATTGTGAGTCGAATTCGCCACTGGTCTGCAAATCTACTCAGCATTGCAGGTAGAATCCAGTTGGTTAAGAGTATTGTGGTGGCCATAACACAATACTGGATGCACTGTCTCCCTTTACCAAAAGCTGTCCTCCAGAAGCTTGACTCAATTTGCAGGACCTTTATTTGGGCAGGCAAAGTAACACCAGGCAAGAAGAGCCCTGTAGCCTGGAAACAGGTTTGTAAGCCGCTGAAAGTAGGTGGACTGAATATCCTTAATCTGCACATTTGGAACTTGGTGGCTATGCTTAAGAATCTCTGGGCCATTTGCATGAAAGGGGATAACCTCTGGGTGAAATGGGTTCATACCTATTTTTTGAAGGGGAGGGATCCTATGGCAGATGTGCTGACCAATAACTGCACTTGGATTTTGAAACACATTATTGAAAGCAAAGCTGAAGTGCAGAATATCTTGGTAACCTGGAACCTGATGAAAAGTCAGGGTGCTTTCCAAATGACTAAGGTGTATAATGCTATTGTAGGCGAGTCTACTGCAGTGGATTGGTACCATATGTTGTGCCACAACATAGCTCGACCTCGAGCAAAGATTATTTTGTGGTTGGCCATTCAAGATAGACTGCCAACGAAGCAAAGACTATACAAGTTTGGTTTGTCGCAGCAGCAAAGATGTGAGCTTTGTGATGGAGAGGATGCGAGTTTAGATCACTTATTGTTTCTGTGCCCTCAAACTGTGAGTATATGGACTGCATTATTACATTGGATGGATATTAAGGATACTAATAGCTTGAACTTTGACTGGATCAAGAGGAAGACTAAAGGCAAAGGAATAAGGATGAGTATACTAAAAGCTGTGATTGCAGAGGTGGTCTACAACATCTGGATGTATAGAAATCACAATATTTTTGGCAATATGGGACTTTATAGTAACATAGATAGTATAATTAGACATATACAAGATGTTATAGTATATAGAGGGTGGATGAAACCCACCTATAGAGAGCATTTAGTTAACCTCATAATGTAATTAGGCCATCATTTATTTGGCTTTAGGCCCTGTTTGTAATTGATACTTTGAAATAATACCATCTTTTATTTCAAAAAAAAAAATAGTTGAAATATTAATTAATTATTAGATATGGAAATTTAAAATATTAAATATTTGAAATATTAAATAGCTAAAATATTTACTAGAATAAATATTTAATAAACTAAAAAGTTGAAATATTTAACAGACAAAATATTTAATAAACTAAATAGTTGGAATATTAATAGTTGAAATATTAATAGTAGAAATATTGAATAGTTGAAATATTATAATATAAATATTTAATATATAATAGTGAAAATAATTAATAAAATATTAAATAATATTATTATCATTTAATAATATTAATAAAATTAAAATTAAAATACATTGTGAAATAATTATTAAATAGTATGATATAATATGAAATAAAATTAGTTTATCAAATAATATCCAAATATTTAGTTTATTAAATAATTTTTTTATTAAACATTTCAACTATTTAATGTTTCAACCATAAATAAATTATTTAGTTTATTAAATAGTTTATTTAAATTATTTAAACAAATATTGATATTAATATTTTATTTCAACTATTTAATGTTTCAATCATAAGTAAATTATTTATTTTATTAAATAATTTATTTCAAATATTTAGATAAATATTAATATTAATACTGAAGCATTTATCTAATATATTTATTGTTTGGCCTAGTAGATAGAGATTACTATATGAGTGTAAGGGGCATGGGTTTTACCCTTGTTGGGATCAAAATTTTAGCTCGCTAACTTACATGGACAGACAGACTATTTAATTCAAGTCAACATATACATCAAGGTCACATTCTATTTTATTGAAGAGCAAACATTTTCTTCCATGGAAGCAGACAATTTCGTCCATTAGAGCTTTGCTGACCGTTCAGATCAATATGATAGTTGGCCGTAATCGACGCCTCACTCCACACTTTATGTTGCAAATTGGTTCTCTTATTTAGGAGAAAAGATACGTCACTCCTCAAGAATTCAAACTATTTCTCTCTCACACATTATTTCATTACTGACTTGAATGTTGGAGTGCTAGTCTTGTTGATGTGAATTCGATGACCACTCCTCTCCTTCTTAACCCTCGGGTGTTACATGTGACCACTCTCCGCCCTCTTCGGCCTCGGGTATTACATGTCCACCAGATTCCGCTTGGTTCGTCCCTGAATCACATTGTAATGGGAGATGTCTGGCTCTTATACTATTTGTAATGCCCCAGACTACTTTCAGGATTACCAGCTGACCCCATAAACCAACACAGATCTTTTAAAGATGTTTTGTCCTCACTCACATGCTTTTCGAGAAACTTCCTAGAAGGTCACCCATCCAAATACTACTTCAAGTCAATCCTACTTAATTGTGGAGTTATTATATGTTAGGCTGCCAAAAAGAAGATGCTTCTTGTTAGTATAGGTAGTACCAATTAATCCTTATAAGCCTTCCTTCAACCATACAGTCTCTTCCCTGCATAGCCTCAGGATCCCTCTCACTCCGATGTAAATTAGGTGATCACTCATCACCCTTGGGTGTTACATGCAACCAATCTCCGCCCTCTTCGGACTCGGGTGTTACATATAAGTCCAACATTAAAGGGAGATAGAATAATTGAATTGGGGTGAATAAGGAGAGAGTGTTCAAGAGTTTCAAAGTTGAATTCGTTACCTTCAAGATATGTTTGATCATAATTTTGATCTATGAAATGTAGGTTTTATGCATCAACGAAGTCCTCAAGAGACAAAGCGATTGGGTACTTATAAGCTTTGGAGGTGATGATTCTATCCGTGTATGATAGATTTGCGTAAAACATACTTACTAATTTCGTTTACCTTTCTTAAGGTTTTTCAAAGATGAAGTTCTTCAGCCCTACAACACGAATGAGCAATTTTTAAAGAGATCTTCATCTAGATAGTGAGAGGTGAAGATTTCTCTTCCGGAACAATAGAGGTAGTAGTTGGTTTCTTGGGTTTGAGAGGTGAAATCTTTGGAGTAGTAAGAAGATGATGGTTGGGAGGAATGAGTTCTCTCTAGGGCCATTTTGATGTCATGATGATGAGTGAGTGAGATAAAGTGTTTCTAATGCAATGAACAAGTAAGAAAATGATGAGGTAAGAAAGATGATAAATTACCTCCTTTTATAGCCTTTGTCTAATAGATTAAATATATATCCTAATCAATTAGAAACAGTAAAAAATGAGAGTTATCTGTTGCAAGTTTTTGTCACCGTAATTACTCACCCAACTAGCCATTGTGGTAAGCTCTAACGTTCAAATGTTTGAGTATTCAAAAGATCTAATTGATTAGGCCAAAGTGCTAACCGATTATATTAGCCCAATTCAGCATATCTTTGTTTTGGACCTTGTGTTGTGCACTCCTGTTGGGCTTTATTTACACCTCTTGCTGTAAACTACTGAAATGCTCATTTTTATGGGTTAAAAAGTATAATTTTATGTGCAAAATAGTTTGAAATATTATTTTAAGGGGTAATCAGATATTCTTGATTAATTCAACCTTAAAATAATTTTACTTATTTTATCAATAAATCTTGATAATTATTTCTGTAACACGGTGGGAGAACTGACTTTTAAAATGTGCGGATAGCAAGAGTCGTCACCGACTTTTATTTTATCCAATTAGGAAAGGCAAAAAGAACAGGAAAGACCTTTTTTGAAAGAGACTGAGTTCGGGGGGTAGGTTATACAAAGGGAAGGTGTAAGCACCCTTTGTATCCATGGTTATCCATTGGCTCTTAATTGCTTAGCTCACTTTGTTTGTTTGAAATGTTTGAAAGAGTGTAGTGTGTGTTTAGAAAAACATTTTGTGAAGAGATTTAACTTTGTAATGATCTTCGTACAGATGTATATAAAGTGTGGTCTTTGAAAATTGTTTTGAAAAGGAGGTGTGAAAAGCATTTTGTTTGAAATGATTGTGAGTAAGCAATTAAGAACTACCTACCCTAAGTTTAAAGTCTTTCTTGTTCTTTTCCTTTCATTTAAGGGAAAGAGGCTATCCACACCATTAGTTAGCAGGAAGTCCTTTCACTGGATGTATTCGGGACATCTAGGGTCATCGTATAGTTATAGGGCTATCCATACCATAAAGAGGGTAGAAATTCTATGCATTGGATGAGAATAGTCATAAAGGCAATAAATAAGGATACCTTAGCAATCGAAGGGACTATCATCATTTAATCGAGGGACAAGATCATTCATCGTAGGCAACATCAAAGGGACTATGATCTTTATGATGATTCTTGAATCGAAGGCAACAGGCTAAGGTATCCCCACATTCGAGGGACTTGACTATTTAATCGAAAGGCAACATAAGAGAGGATTACCCTAAAGGTGAGTGTGTGAAACAGAGTGATTGATTTATTTAATCCTGAAAATTAGGGTTATTCTATGTTCAGTTTTATCTTGCTATACAATCCTATTAGCATGCATCTAAGCAGTTATATCACCAGAAAATAAAAGGCAGAAAATAAAGTCCTACGCTATTACAAGGCTTTGGGGCAGTTACATAATAGTGGAAGAAATGAGCGCGAAAATAAAAACCTAAGACTATTATAAAAAAACCTTTTGCGACCTATACATTGATTTCTAGAAATTTAAATAAAACAGTAGATAAATAAATAAACAAGTTTTACCACAAAGGTCGGGGATTTGAAAGGTGTGAAGAACATAATGTACGAGTTTTAGGGGCGTTTAAGCATGGTTAATGATCCAATCCTACCTTTTATTACCTTAGGAGATGAATGGAGGGGCTGTTTGACGTTGAAGCTTGCTTGAATGAAGAACACAAATTCTCTCCTTTTATTGAAAATTTTGAAACCTTGAAACTCTTGCCTCCTCTCCTTTTTTTCGTCCCCTGATGATCTGATGTTGCTAGGTATATATGGAGGGAGCAATTAGGTTAAAGAATGGGCTTGGATATCATGTATTTCTTGAAGAAATATTTGATTGGAAATTTGCATGAAACTTTCTATTTTTGGTTCCAATCATATCTCTTTCTCTCTCCACGAAATTCCCTTGATTTAATCTCAATATATTTCTCAATATTTGATAGAAACATAATCCCATTCAAATCTTTGATTATTTTCAATCTTCTATTCAATTTAAATTGAATTTAAGTAATTAAATTCAAAATAAAAATAAATAAGAATAACAAAAAATGAACATAAGGGCCTATGGGTCGTGGATGGTCTATGGATCAAGTTTGGAATCAAATATTTGGGCCCATTTAGTCAAAAACTTAAAATTCACCACTTTGGCCTTCATGTATTTTCACCAAAATTGCTCAACTTCAACAGGTCATAACTCTCTCAATTTTTATTGTATGGAAGTGTTCTAGGACTTTTTGGAAAGCCCAAGATGTCCTATACAAATCCAATTTGGAACCTTTTTTTCATTTGGAGATTTTATCTTGATGATATTGGTCCTGACAAAAAACAGTTTTTTGTGAACGTTTAAAAGGACATGTAATGTTTTGGCTCATATCTCTAAAAAGATGCATTTATTGGTCTTGGAACCAACATAAAAGTTGTAGAGAATTCAAATTCCTTGAGGACGAGCTTTGGTTGGACAATTTCTGATGAACCATGTGAAAGTTATGCCTGGTCAAAGTTCAGTTGATTTTCTCCTTTAAAACCCTAATTTAGAAACTTGGGACTCTGATGATTTGGGAGCCTTTCTTGATGAATCATTATCAAACCTTGGTAAAATTATGAATATAACCTCAAAATGTTGATGTTGACCAAAAATCAGGAGTTTTGATTGTAAGTTGGCCATAGTTGATTTTTAGGTCAAACTAGTCGACTATTGACCTTTTAAGCATTTGTCTGGGCAATCTTGCGAATCAAAGCTTGAAACTTGGTATTAGGATTCTTTGAAACATATGAGAAGCCATGAAGTCCACTTGAAGCCTTAGAACCTGATTTTACCTTGAGAGAAGCAAAACCTTAGTTGGAGGCTTGTTGCTTAGGAGACAGGTAAGTGTGTCCAATTCTTGCATAGTCTTGAGCAGTTGAAAGTCGTGTGAGTCAAAATATCTTGAAATATGATGGGAAAATTTTGGGGTATGACAGCTGCCCCTGTTCAATCTTCTTAAAACTGAGGATGTAGATTGGCCTGTTTGCTTGTCGGAATTTGAAGGTGGAAGAGGATTGAACACTAGAGTAACCAGAAATTTGTCCTTGCTGATGCACGAACTTATTTCGGAGATGGGCTTAAAGATGCCATCCAGGTGTTGATAGAATGTTATCGGGGATGGGCTTAAAGATGCCATCTGGTTTTTGATAATATGAAAGTCAGAATGAGTCGTACGTTAGACTCTATCTGAGCTCGATGTATTGAGAGAGGTTGGTTGGAGGTGGGCTTTAAGATGGGCTTTAAGATGCCATCTGAAGAAGATCACTGCCTGGGGACCAACGTGATGAGGGAAAGTTTCGTTACTGCTCAGGGACTAATGTAACAAATTAGAGATGTAGATATCACCGCCAGGGGACTAATGTGATATATAGAAGTAGATATCACTACTAGGGGACTGATGTGATAGATAGAAGTAGATATTATTTCCAGGGGACAAATATGATAAATGAGAAACAAACTAATCACTGTCAGGGGACTGATATGATGAGAAGGATTTTGATTATTGTCGGGGGACTGATGTAGATATCACTGCAAGGGCACTAACATGATATGAAGGATTTGAGTTACTGCAAGGGGACTGATGTAACATATCACTGCCAGGGGACTAATATGATAAGTGAGAACCAGCTGATCACTTCTAGGGGACCGATGTGATACGAAGGTTTAAGGTTACTGCCAGGGGACCGATGTAACATATTAACACCGGGGGACTAATGTGATATTTCACTGCCAGGGGACTGAAGGATAGAAAAACACTTAGAAAGGGGGGTTTGAATAAGTGTAGTTTTTAAAACTCTTAAGATAAAAACAACTTGCACAATGATTTTTATCCTGGTTCGTTGTTAACTAAACTACTCCAGTCCACCCACTTGGAGTGATTTACCTCACCCGAGGATTTAATCCACTAATCACACAAGATTACAATGGTTTTCCACCACTTAGATAACCTCTAAGTCTTCTAGAGTATTCTGATCACAACCTGATCACTCTAGGAACACAATGCTTAAATACCCTGTAAGACTTTTTAGAGAATCCGATCACAACTTGATCTCCTCTAGTTCTTTACAAATGAATGTATGCAAATTCTTACAAGAGTATTACAATGCTTCTTAAAAGCTATAATCACGACTGTGATATTTCTCTTAAAGTTTAAGCTTAATCTCACTAAGATATTACAACAGTAATGAAGTGAGGTTGAAGATGAAGTTTGAGAGCTTTTTGAATTTGACAACGTTTCTGTATGTTTGCGCAAAGTGTTGTATTCAGCTTCTCATCAGAACTTCTATTTATAGGCGTCTGACAAGATGACCGTTGGGAGCATTTAATGCATTGCGTGATCCGTACATCATTGCATTTAATGTTTCACTCATTTGTCAACTACCTCGAGCCTTGCTTTTCCTGCTTTAACTGACGTTGCCTTTAATAGCTTCTAACGTTCCTTTTGTCAGTCAGCGTAGCCTGCCATCTTGTACTTGCTTCTGATCTGATGTTTGTATAAACAACGTTTGAATATAATCAGAGTCAAATAGCTTGGTGCAGAGCATCTTCTTGTCTTCTGACCTTGAAGTGCTTCTAGCGTGATACCATGAGAACTTCAGTGCTTCTGCTTCTGATCTCAAGTTCTTCTGATGCTTCAAAAGACCATGTTCTGATTCTGCTTGACCATCTTCTGATGTCTTGCGAGAGCATGTTCTGATGTTGCATACTTGAACCTTCTGAGTCAGTGCTTCTTGCGCTGATATTGTGCATACTCTTTATATGTTTCCTGAAATGGAAATTGCATAGGATTAGAGTACCACATTATCTCAAGCAAAATTCATATACATTGTTATCATCAAAACTAAGAATATTGATCAGAACAAATCTTGTTCTAACAATCTCCCCCTTTTTGATGATGACAAAAACATATATAAATGATATGAATTTGCAATCAGAATATCAGACGGCTAAAGACAATTACACAGTTATAGCATAAGCATATAAACATAGTGTGTGAATATGTCTCCCCCTGAGATTAACAGTCTCCCCCTGAGATAAATAATCTCCCCCTGAAATAAATACTGGAAGAAATTTATAAATAAAAGACTTCCCTGAGTATTTTCCATTTTAGTTGAGACGATCACATATGCTTAGAACTTCAGAACATTTAGAGATTCTGCTTCTTGCTTCCATAGGACAGCTCCAGAGCTTTGAATTTCTTCTTGAATCATTGCATGCTAGATTGTATCAGAAAATTTTTGAATGTACCAGAGCATCATCAGATCATCTCTACATACTGAAATGTTTTAGAACAAACTAAACAACAAAAGTCAAGGCATGAATGAATCAGAACATAGAATATGTATCAGAACATATAGTATGTATCAGAGCACAAAATAAAACAAAATGTATCAGAACATATAAGGGATAAGAATGTGTTGGAGCATATTCTGCCACGAGAATATCAGAACATTCTTCCTTCTTGCTTCTGATCTTGAAGCTTCACAGCACTAAGCTTGCTTCAAATCCCATGAGCATGTTTCTATATAGAATTGCTTTTCCCCATGTCTTTGCTTCTCATGTTGAGCTTTTTAGAATGTCTTCAATCCTGCAAAAAACTCAAGGACATAGAACTTGCAAATTCTGTTAGAAATGTGGAGACTTACTCCCAGCAACTGATAATATAAATCAGATCATTTATCACATTTTCTCCCCGTTTTTGTCATAACATCAAAAACATAAAAGATTCAGATGAAAAACAAACAATATGAGAGAAAAGAAGATTTCATTGATCATAAGAAGATATCAGAAGATACAAGAATCAATGCAAGAAGACAGATGCAAGAATAGGAGACAACTAAGACTCAAAAGACTACGACTAGCCTAGCTTAGACATGATCTTGGCCAGCATGTCGTGAATCCCAGAAGTGCTTTCATTTTGCTTCTTCATGAAGTCTCTGAACTCTTCATGTGCTTCATCATGCTTATCCAGGCGAGAAGCAAGAACAACTTGATTCTGTTGAAGAGCCTCCAAAGTCTTTTCCAGACGAGAGGATTCACCAGAAGTTTCACCACCAGCATTCACTGGAATAGCATGTCCAACAGAAGCATCCAATGTAAGAACATCTTCTTGAGTTTCCGGAACAGGACTTTTCTCAGAAGATTGATTCTCAGCATCTTGTTTCTCAGCATCAGCTTCTTCCATAGAAGCATCTTCATCATATTCTGGGGAAGGAAGATCAGAAACTCCATTCTCCAGGGCTTGAAGAATCTCAGCCAGATTCTTTGGAGGAATGGGAGCAGCATCGACTGGATGATAGACAACCTTAGGAACAGTCATGGTAGGTGACTGCTCAGAAGATTTTGCCCTAAGCCAGTGGAATAGCCATTGGGAATCTTCAGTCAGAACAGGAAACTTAGGCTTCCACACAACAATCTCCCAAGAGTGTGCTTCTTGTTCAGCTTCTGAAGCTTCTGCCAGTTCATCAACAAAAGCTTTCTCTTCAAAATAATACCTGCCTCCAAGGGAACTGTGCCAGAACTCTTCATAGGATCTCAGAATTCCAAGATGACTAGGAGCTTCTGCTTCATATATCTTCTGAAGCTTCCAGAACTCATAGTTCATTTGTGTTCTGAACATCCTCCAGAGATTCCTGAGTTCAACATCATCCATCCGGGCATGATGTTCTGCCTTCAAAGTCTCTAAATCTGTCTGTAGTCTCAGATTTAACAGTTCAAAACATACACCAACAGAAAATTCCCGGCGGGATTTGAGTCTGGTGATAGCAAAGTCTGGATTCAGAAGGAAATAGGGTTGAGGTTCTCTATCGAGACAGAGAGATGATTCTGCTTCATTCTCAGAGTCTAACACCACTAACTCAGGTTCAGGACGAGGCTTAGGTGTGTAGTTGCAATCACGAAGCAATTGCTCATGTGATGCAGAATCTGGAAGGTCAGAGATGGAAGGATTATTTTGTGAGGGAGAAGGAATGGGTTCATAGTTAGCATGAGGAGGAGGTTGAGAAGTGGAGATATTTGAGTGAGGAGGAAAGAGGGTTTGAAGGGGTTGGATATCAAGAATGAGGGTTTCAAGGGGATGGTCAGAAGCAATGTTGGTTGTGGGTGGAGAGGGAGGAATGAGAACTGTTGTTTGGGGAGAAGAAGGGGGTGTGAGAACATGGGTGAGTTGAGGTGATTCTGATGGGGCTGTTTCTGGTAGAATTTCTGGTTGAGGGGTAACCGGAACTTCTGTTGGTACAGATTCTGAATTAAAAACAAAGACAAAGACAGGTTCAGAAATATGTATACCTTTGGACATATTCTGAAGAGCTTCTAATTCAGCTTCAAGTCTTTTCTGCTTCTTCTTCTTCTCATACACAGTCTTCGCCTTCCCAAGAGAAATTTCTCTTCTTCTGGCATTTTCCAGTCTTTCTTTCTCTCCATCCACAGCTTCTTGACCTTGAACTTCTTGAGTTACTCCTTCTTGATTTTCTTCTTCTTGCTGATTCACAACTTCTGGAATCTCTTCTTCTTCATCCGAATCTACTATTATTAATTTCCTTTTCTTTTTCTTCTTCTTTTCTACTTCTTCTACATTCTTATTTTTCTTCAACTTTCTCTTCTTCTTCCTTCTCTCAGCAGCTTCTTGTTCATTATTTTTATTTTCAACTGATACTTCCTGATTTTCTTCAGCAATAACTTCTCTTCCAGCAGCATTCTCATCAACTACTGCAACAGCTTCTTCTTGGGTTTCCTTTTCTTAGTTAACAGAAGGATGATCAAACTTATGCTTTGTCCTTCTTTATTTATTGGCAAAAACTTCTGGTGCAACTTCTGAAATATCTTCTGAAATTGCAGGCCTGGAGGTGGAAGCTTTCTTACGACCACCTTTAGCAGGAGCATCTTGACCACCACTTTTCTTGAGAGTGTCAAGATAAAGAGCCTTAACTTCTGGCAGCTCACTTCTGAAGAACGTTTCAAACCCAGCAAGAACATGATTTCTTCTGATTCTTGCTCCAGGGAGAGGTTGAGGAATGACTCTAATAGCTTGAATAAGATTCATCTTTCTCAAGGTGTTGGCATTCAAGCAGCTTCCTGTATCAGTAACAGGATCCTTGATAATTCCTTGAGCTTCCAAGTCTTCAATAGTCTTGGTATGAACCAGAAGATTGGTGATTATTCTTCCAAAAGGAATAATATTACCTTTCTTCGTTCTGAAGGCATTTCTGGAGTCCCTTACAGCATTCCACATATGATTGAAAATTATGTAGATAATATCAACCTTCTTCTGAGTGGCAATGCAGTACATAATGTATTGCTGCTCTTTGTTGACAAAATCTGCGGAATGGATTGATTTTCTGTGATAGAAACACCCTAGAAGAATCTTGGTCCAGATTTTGAAAAGATCCTTCATGTCTTTGACACGCTTTGTTTTCTTTACATCTGGGTATAGAACAGTCAGAACGGCATCCCAATCTGTTCTCTGATCAGATTCAAAGACACCTTCAGGGTTTCTTAAATCGAACATCATCCTCAGAATGTTCTCAGTGATGACAACCATTCTACCATGAACAAACGATATAATAGCTTTAGGGGCTACCACAGCATGCACCCAAAATTCCTTTACCAGTTCTGGGTAAACCGGTCCACAGAACTCAGAAAACAATGATGTCCACCCTTGAAAAAGCATGTCATCCTTGAGATGAAACTCATGTTTTTCAAGACTATCAAAATCAACCACTAATTCACAAATCACTTCCAACTCGTTCCTAGGAATCGAGCAAGTGACTGCAGGAACAATCTGTTGATTTTCTCCTTGTTGACATTGCTGAGAAGAAGAACCAACGACTTGTGATGAAGAAGCATCCATTCTAGCACAACTGAGATTACTGGATTTCTTTTTGGTTTTGTGTTTAGGGTTAGAGAAGAGGGAAAACAGGTTGCAGAAATGCATGCAAGAAGAGAGAGAATGAGAGCGAAAAAGATAAACGTTATGATTTAAAATGAATATATAGAGGCGGATTTGAAAAAGAATGCAATAAATTTATGAGAATGAACAGTTACAGAATCAATTGAAATCAAATGCATTAAATGATGAGTGACGTTAGGTGAGAGAACGTGATATTTGAAATGATTTACACAGTTACCTAGGGCGGCGTCCCATCAGTTTCACGCATGCTTTTACCTATCGTGTGAACACGTGTTCACCATCAGAAAGCACTTGATGACAGCTGTTACAAAATTTGCTTCTGATGAAAGATAGAACTTCTCATCTTCTGATTCTGATCAATTGTTCTGACTACCATTCTTTAGAAAAGATCTAGTTCTGATAGGATCATCCTTCTTTCCCAAAATGACATCTTCTGAGTGAGAAGAGGTGAGTCTAGAAGATCTTCTGACCGTTGGCTCTTCAGAAATTCTGAGATTCTCTAAAGATGCAGCAACTCGATCTTTTGATCCTTTGCTTCTGAGATCTTCAGCTTCTGATACTTTGCTTCTTGGTTCTTCAGCTTCTGATATATCAATATCTAAATCTGTAAAATTCTCAAACTGCTTTGGCTTTTCAAGACCAAGCTTATCATCAAATCTGATATTGATTAATTCTTCTACAACCAATGTTTCAGTATTGTATACTCTGTAACCTTTAGAGCGTTCAGAATATCCAAGAAGGAAACACTTTTGTGCCTTAGAATCAAACTTACCAAGATGATCTTTAGTATTCAGAATGAAACAAACACATCCAAAAAGATGAAAATATGAAATGTTGGGCTTTCTGTTCTTCCACAATTCATAAGGAGTCTTATTTAGAATAGTTCTTATAGAGATTCTATTCTGAATATAACATGCAGTATTTATTACTTCTTCCCAGAAGTGCTTAGCCATATTGGTTTCATCGATCATGGTTCTGGCCATTTCTTGTGGAGTCCTATTCTTTCGCTCTACAACTCCATTTTGCTGTGGAGTTCTAGGGCAAGAGAAATCATGGGCAATACCATTTTCTTTGAAGAACTACTCAAATAATCTGTTCTCAAATTCGCCACCATGATCACTTCTGACCTTTATGATTTTGCACTCCTTCTCAGATTGAATCTGAGTGCAGAATTCAAAGAACACTGAATGAGACTCATCCTTGCGTTTTAAGAACTTTACCCATGTCCAGCGGCTATAATCATCTATGATGACTAATCCATATTTCTTCCCTCTGACAGATGCTGTTTTGACTGGTCCAAACAGATCAATGTGCATAAGTTCTAGCGGCCTAAAGGAAGAGACAACATTCTTAGATTTGAATGCAGGTTTGGAGAACTTGCCCTTCTGACATGCTTCGCAAAGAGCATCTGATTTGTATTTCAAATTTGGGAGACCTCTGACCAGATTTAGTTTGTTAATCTGAGAAATATTTCTCAAACTAGCATGGCCTAATCTTCTGTGCCAGACCCATTGCTCTTCAGAAACAGACATAAGGCAAGTCACCTTCTGCTTCTCAAGATCAGAAAGATCAATCTTATAAATGTTGTTCTTTCTCTTTCCTGTAAATAGGATTGTGCCATCCTTCTGACTTACAGCCTTGCAAGACTTTTGATTGAAGATTATGTCATAACCATTGTCACTTAATTGACTTATGGACAATAAGTTATGCGTTAATCCTTCTACAAGAAGTACATTAGATATGGAAGGAGAGTTACCAGTACTTATGGTTCTAGAGCCAATAATCTTGCCCTTCTGATCTCCTCCAAACTTGACTTCTCCACCAGACTTAAGCACCAGGTCTTGGAACATAGACCTTCTTCCCGTCATGTGTTGTGAGCACCCAGAGTCCAGGTACCATGACATGTTGTGCTTTGTCTTCTTTGCTGCCAAGGATATATGCAACAGAAATTATCTTCTCCTTAGGTACCCACAACTTCTTGGGTCCTTTCTTGTTAGTTTTCCTCAAGTTCTGATTGAACTTGGGTTTAGCATAATAAACAACAGGAGGTACAACATGATATTCCTTAGGTTTAGCAGCATGATATTTTCTAGATTGTGTCACATGCTTTTTAGTGTGTGTAGCATGAAAGCTTTTGGCATGTGAAGTGAGCCTAATATCATGTGAGTGACCATATTTGAACTGATCATACAATGGCTTGTATGTAATTTTCATATCATCTACAAGTTCAAATTTGTGTGGGGTATCACCCTCATAGCCAACGCCAATCCTTTTGTTTCCAGAAACACCATATATCATAGAAGCAAGATGACTTCTGCCAATACTTTTAGATAAGAACTTTCTAAAACTCGAGTCATATTCTTTCAGAATATGATTGAGACTAGGAATGGATTTTTCTGAGTCCGAAGGAGATCCAATATCTTTGGATAATTTTAAAACTTTTTCCTTCAGTTCAGAATTTTCCACTTCCAGCTTCTTAGTTTCTTAATCAAATAGCTTTTTCAGCTTTTTGTATTTGATACTAAGGTGAGCCTTGAGTTCCAGAAGTTCTGTTAAACTGGAAACTAACTCTTCTCTAGATAGTTCAGAAAAGACCTCTTCAAAATTTGATTCTGATATAGATTCTGATCCATCATCAACTGTGGCCATCAGTGCAATGTTTGCCTGCTCTCCTTCAGAGTCTGATTCTGATTTTGAATCTGAATCGTCCCATGTTGCCATAAGACCTTTCTTCTTATGAAACTTCTTCTTGGGATTCTCCTTCTGAAGTTTTGGACACTCATTCTTGTAGTGACCAGGCTCATTACATTCATAGAATGTGACCTTCTTCTTGTCAGATCTTCTGCTTCCAGAAGATTCTCCTTTTTCAAGCTTCTTAGAACTTCTGAAGTTCTTGAACTTCCTATGCTTGCTTTTCCAGAGTTGATTTACCCTTCTAGAGATCATGGACAGTTCATCTTCTTCTTCTGATTCTGATTCTTCAGAATCTTGTTCTTCTGCCTGAAAAGCGTTAGTACATTTTTTATAATTGGATTTTAATGCAAATAGACTTACCTTTCTTCCGAGGTTCATTAGCATCCAGCTTTATTTCATGACTCCTCAGAGCACTGATCAATTCTTCAAGAGAGACTTCATTCAGATTCTTGGCAATTTTGAAAGCAGTCACCATAGGACCCCATCTTCTTGGCAAGCTTCTGATGATCTTCTTGACATGATCAGCCTTGGTGTATCCATTGTCAAGAACTCTTAATCCAGCAGTTAGCATTTGAAATCTTGAGAACATTTTCTCAATGTTTTCATCATCCTCCATCTTGAAGGCTTCATATTTCTGGATCAAGGCAAGAGCTTTGGTCTCCTTGACTTGGGCATTTCCTTCATGAGTCATTTTCAATGACTCATATATATCATAGACAGTTTCCCTGTTAGATATCTTCTCATATTCAGCATGAGAGATAGCATTCAGCAAAACAGTCCTACACTTGTGATGATTTTTGAATAGCTTCTTTTGATCATCACTCATCTCTTGTCTTGATAGCTTTACACCACTAGCTTTCACTGGATGTTTGTAACCATCCACCAGAAGATCCCATAAGTCACCATCTAAACCAAGAAAGTAACTTTCGAGTTTATCTTTCCAATATTCAAAGTTTTCACCATCGGATACTGGTGGTCTAGTGTAGCCATTGTTACCATTTCCATTGTATTGCTCAGCAGAGCCAGATGTAGATGTAGGTGTTGGAGTTTCACCAGCCATCTTGACTTAAGCGTTTTTCTCTTCCTGAATCTTTTCTAAACACGGTTAAGTGCTTGCACCTTAGAACCGGCGCGCTGATGCCAATTGAAGGATAGAAAAACACTTAGAAAGGGGGGGGGGTTGAATAAGTGTGACTTTAAAAACTCTTAAGATAAAAACAATTGCACAATGATTTTTATACTGGTTCCTTGTTAACGAAACTACTCCAGTCCACCCCCTTAGAGTGATTTACCTCACCTGAGGATTTAATCCACTAATCAACCTTGATTACAATGGTTTTCCACTTAGATACCCTCTAAGTCTTCTAGAGTATTCTGATCACAACCTGATCACTCTAGGAACATAATGCTTAGATACCCTCTAAGACTTTCTAGAGAATCCGATCACAACTTGATCTCCTCTAGTTCTTTACAAATGAATGTAAACAAATTCTTACAAGAGTATTACAATGCTTCTTAAAAGCTATAATCACAACTGTGATATTTCTCTTAAAGATTAAGCTTAATCTCACTAAGATATTACAACAGTAATGGAGTGAGGTTGAAGATGAAGTTTGAGAGCTTTTTGAATTTGACAACGTTTCTGTATGTTTGTGCAAAGTGTTGTATTCAGCTTCTCATCAGAACTTCTATTTATAGGCGTTTGGTAGATGACCGTTGGGAGCATTTAATGCGTTGCGTGATCCGTACAACATTGCATTTAATGTTTCACTCTTTTGTCAACTACCTCGAGCCTTGCTTTTCCTGATTTAACTGACGTTGCCTTTAATAGCTTCTAACGTTCTTTTTGTCAGTCAGCGTAGCCTGCCATCTTGTACTTGCTTCTGATCTGATGTTTGTATAAACAACATTTGAATATAATCAGAGTCAAACAGCTTGGTGCAGAGCATCTTCTTGTCTTCTGACCTTGAAGTGCTTCTAGCGTGATACCATGAGAACTTCAGTGCTTCTGCTTCTGATCTCAAGTTCTTCTGATGCTTCAATAGACCATGTTCTAATTCTGCTTGACCATCTTATGATGTCTTGCGAGAGCATGTTCTGATGTTACATACTTGAACCTTCTGAGTCAGTGCTTCTTGCGCTGATATTGTGCATACTCTTTATATGTTTCCTGTAATGGAAATTGCATAGGATTAGAGTACCACATTATCTCAAGTAAAATTCATATACATTGTTATCATCAAAACTAAGAATATTGATCAGAATTAATCTTGTTCTAACAGGGCCTAACGTGATGAGAATAGGCTTTGGTCACTGCTCGGGGACTAACGTACCAAAGGAATGTAGCTTCATATCACCGCCAGGGGACTAATGTAATAAGAAGATACCATATTACCGCTCGAGGACTAATGTAATAAGTTGTATATTGGTGTACATCACTGCCGAGGGACTAACATGATGAGGGTTTGATAGGAATGATTATTAGAATGAATCTTCGTCTAGATTGCTTTTGAGTAATATGTTGATTATATTTGTGAATTGTCCTGCAAATTGAAGTTCATTATGCAATGTCATGACGTATGAATTGCTTGACGATTTTTTGAAATGAATAACAATGTTATGTGCATGCCATAAGGCGTATGTATGTTATGTGTATGCCATGAGGCGTATGATGTATGAATGCAATAAGTTGTCAACGAAGACGGAAGATTGTAGCAGCGTCCAGCGGCGAAAATAAAACCTTGAATGTTATGGAGAATATGGAGTACAAGTCTTCCGTTTTAGTAGGAACTCCCACTTCATGCTCGAGGATATTCAGCTGGGGATCTTTGACTTCTGCTTGGGGATGATGTCTCTGTTGACGGGCAAACTTCAATGGATTTGCATATTAGAGGATCTATTTTGACAGTGTGATCATCATGGATGTACACTACATATTTCAGCAACAAATGCTTGTAAGCTCGTCCATAATCCTTCGATGCATTATCTGACCAGGTTTTAGGTATGAACAGTGCTGACTAAGTATTATGATTATGAGGGGAGACTACTGTGATAAATAAACTCCACTGGGGAATGGCAACATGATTCTGTGGGGATATGATCTTGTGAAACCGGCTCTGTGGGAAGATATGGATGCCTTGAACATTGCCCCCAGAGGTTATAGTAACTGCCATTCCTGGACTTGTATTGATTGCGACACACCAATGAATATTGGTCGAAGTGTCAAACAGGCCTTGCATAGCTTTGCCCCAGCTAGTAGGGACTTTGGAGAGATTTTCCTTGTGAGGACCCTCTAAGATATATACTATGGGTGACTTGCCCCTAGTAATCATAGACTTGGGACAATGCCCCTTGTTGATGGGGAAAAACATGTCATGCCCCTTGTATACATTGACTTCTAACCCACTGAGTCATGCGTAAGAGATATTGCTTCTGAAATGGTTTCGTCTGTCGGGATAAATTTTAGTCATTAGTCGTACCCTGTGCAAATTCTTCCTGATTCTAAACATTTGAAAGTATGTAGCAGAAAGTGTTTAATAATGAACTCATGAGATGCAATGCATATGTCTGTCTTGAATTTTTGAAAAACATTAAAATAAAAGAAGTAAGAGCGTGATATTGGTAAGAACGCGATATCAACTCAGCATATACGGTAAACCTTAAGGAGTCAGGATACCTTTTTGGTGACAGTATGCTTTCGAACTAACCATGCTTCAGTTAGGACTTTCAAGGGTTGTAACGTGGCTTGGTTCACGGTTTAAGAAACAAAGGATAATGGCTCAAAATTTATTTGTACCCATTCCAATCTTCGTGATGTTCTTCGATCCTATGCTCAGTTAACTTTGCGTTTAAGTCCTAGCAGAGCTTGAAGTCGTAACACTGACATTTGATGATAGTTAAAGCACCGGAAGTTCATTTGGACAGGCAGTCATCCTTTCTTGTAATATTTTCTTTTGTCGAGGATTTGTAGCAACTTCTTTTTTTAGTTTGTTATCCCTAACTTTTGCTTGGACTATTTATTTTGAGATTACAGTCAGCGGGATGTTTCAATTTTTGATAAGTCTCCTTCATAGGTTTTGACTTAACAGTTTTTCTCTTTTTGATAGATATTGACTGCCTGACTTAATGGTTACGGGAACCCATTACTAATTGTGTAAAAGGCATACTGGCATAATTGAGTTAACTGAGTAAATACCCTGCCCCATGTTAAGATTAAGGTTTCAATTTGCACGTGAAAGAAAACTTTTACTCCTTAGGCTCAAAGAGGTTGATCAGGGATTAACATCCTTATATCTCCACTATTTAAGAATTGAAACAATTCCTATACATCGTCAGCACAGTCTGTTCAAAAGCATACTATATGAGGTTGCGGTATCGTTTTCGTCATCCTCCCTCAAAAGGCATACAACTTAGCAAGAGTCGAATATCACAAAAACGAAGTAAAAAACCAATCTTTAACATAAAAAGAGAAGAAATAAATCCAGACAAACATATGCAATGCGTTAATGATGATTATTAAAACAAATAATGTCTATCATAAGTCAAATGTTTAAACCGACAGAATAGAAATTGCAAATGGAAGTAAATCTAATGATCCAAGAGTTCATCCTTCTAGCCATCCACAAAATTAGCAATCTTGTTATGATTAGGCATGGGGGAAGTGATTACGTTAGGGGTTGCAGGAGGGTCGAACTCAATTTCCCCAGCATCGATCATGTCTTGGATGTTAATCTTCAGTGCCCAGCAGCAACTGGTGTCGTGCCCAGGACTATTGGATTGGTAGGCACATCGCATGTTGGGATTGTGCTTAGCGAAGGAAGTGTTTATGTGTTGTGGAGGATCCCTCACACCAATCATCCCTGCCTTCAACAGATGTTGCAATACTTGACCTAATGACATGTTAATCTTTATGAATTGACGCTTAGGTGCATCTGGCTTGCGTCGTTGTTGTGGAACTACCCCAACAGATTTGTTGCGTTCATTACGACTGTAATACGGTAGGAGAACTGACTTTTAAAAAATGTTGCGGATAGGAAGAGTCGCCACCAACTTTTATTTTATCCAATTAGGAAAGGCAAAAAGAACAAGAAAGACCTTTTTTGAAAAAGATTGAGTTTGGGGGTAGGCTATACAAAGGGAAGGTGTAAGCACCCTTTGTATCCATGGTTGTCCATGGGCTCTTAATTGCTTAGCTCACTTTGTTTGAAATGTTTCAAAAGAAGTGTGTGAAAATTAATTTTGAAGTATTGAGCAAGCAATTAAGAACTACCTACCCTAAGTTCGTCTTTCTTGTTCTTTAAGTCTTTCGTTTGAAGGGGCTATCCATACCAATTGTTAGGCAGGTAGTCCTTTCATGGGATGTTAAGGATCATCGAGGGTCATCGTTTACCATAAGGCTATCCATACCATAAGGAGGGTAGGAAGTCCTATGAGTTGATGAGAATTGTCATAAAAAGGCAACTAGTAAGGATACCTTAGCAATCGAAAGGGGCTATCATCAAGATCATTTATTGTAGGCAACATCGAAGGGACGAGATCTTTTTGTGATGATTTTATTCGTAGGCAGCAGGCTAAGGTATCCCTACATCTGAGGGACTTGACTATTATTCGAAGGCAGTATAAGAGGAATACCCTAAAGGTGAGTGTGTGAAACAATAGTGATTGATTTATATTAATCCTGAAAATTAGGGTTATGCTAGCTTGCTTTTATTCTTGCCATACAATACTATTAAATTGTAACAGTTAATATTGCAGGAAATAAAAAGCAGAAAATAAACCTACGCTATTAGAAGGCTTCGGGGAGGGGGAATTACAAAAACACAAACCAGGAAAAAGGAAGAAAATAAAGGTAGAAAAATAAAACCTACAACTATTACATGGCTTTGGGGCAGTTACATAATAGAGGAAGAATTGAACGTGAAAATAAAAACACTAACTATTACAGGGCTTTGGGGCAGTTACAATAATTATTCAAAAGGTAAGGAAAAATAAACCTAATTACTATTACAAACCCAAGGCAATTATAAAAATAAGACAGGATAAACTCGTATGATTGAAAGGAAAATAAAAAGGGCAAATTAAAAAAGGTTTTTGAAGTTGAAAACCTAAAGGTAAACCCTGATTATTTTACCTAAATTAAATTAATTATATAAATATTTAATTTAAAAACTAAAATTAATTTAATCTAATTAAAATTATTAACTAATTTAAAATAAAAAAGTAATTTTATTAATTAAAATAAATTTTATTATATTTTTTTTATAAAAAAAGAAAAAGTTATTTTGAAAAGAATATTTTTAGAAGAAAAAAAAACAATTAGAAAAAACAATTAATAAATATAAAAAATTTAAAAAGAAAACCTAGCGTAGGATCTTGTGTGGCATGGCCAAGGAGGTTCATGGTGCGCCTGTGCGTTGTGGGATGTTGGATCTATCTGGAATATGATCTGACGGATGATGGTGCGAGGATACACGACATACACATAGACGCAAGCTCACTGGATCCGCAAATTTAAAAAATCTGACGTGCGCGCACGGGGGCAAATAGGGAAGCGACACGCCTCATTTTCTTCCCTCCTCCGTCGTGTAAACTCTGCAACAACCCTATAGCTACAGACAACCCGTTGCTATAGTCTGTAGCGACGGTTTTCAAGCGTAGCCATAGCTCTTTTCCCCTGGAACCTGCAAATTATCATCAATACACAAAAACAAATAGCCCAGATCGTATGTAAACTACCTCACGAGTCTATTGGACCCATCAATTTGACCTGAAATCTCCCCTAATGGAAAATCCCTCTTTTGAGAACTACGAACCCTAACAATGGAGCACGGCTGTATTTGAACCAAAACTCAAATTAAAGTAATCAAACTCGTTCTAAACATCATGAATAATAATAATATGCAATCAAAATCAATTAATGATGCGTGAATTGAAGAAAACGAATTTGGATATGATGAAGCAAACCGTGACTTGTATGATGCGCTTCTTGATGCCTCAGGTCTCGATTGTGATTGGGAATCGGTCAATTGTTCCCCATGAATGTCTTTGAATCCTCCACAAGCCTTTAATTGGTCTCTAATTTCAAAAACGATCTTGGTTTTTTACTTGGAATTTTGGAGTATGGAACCAATTCTGGAGGCTGCAAGAACGTGTCCATAAGGTCTGGAATGATTGTGTTTATATAATAGCAACATTTAGGTCAACAAAACTTGGCCAAATCTCATTGAATCCAATCATTGCAATTTGTTGGAAATTTGATTTGCAAAACTTACTAAATGTGTCCAATTTTAATCTTTTCTCACCAATATCATCTTGCACGAATTTGGCATTAAATAATATATATTTTAATGATTGATTATGATTAAAACCAAAAGCAAATCAAATATTTTATTATTTTTTTCAATTATTTGATTTATATTGTATTTTTAATGAATTAAATTCAATAAAAAAATAAAATATCAATCAATAATTCGTGGCTTTGGATATGGACCTCTTTGATAACTTGAGGAACAAGATTGGATCATAAAATGTTGGGTCCTTTTGTGAGAAAATCTATTTTGGTCCTTATTTGCTTCATGTACTTTACCAAAATTGTCCATTTTTGACAAAGAATATATCTCTCAATTTTTAAGATATGAAAGTGTTCTAGGACTTTTCGGAAAGCTCAAGATGTCCTATATAAGCCACTTTGGAACCTTTTTTGCATTTGGAGAGTTTATCTTGATGATATAGCTTTTGACAAAAAACAACTTTTGGTTGACTTTCGAAAAGGACCTGTAATGTTTTGGCTCATATCTCTCAAATGAAGCGTTTTTGGCCTTGGATTTAGAGAGGCAAAGTTATGAAGAATTAAATTTCCTTCAAATTGAGCTTTGTTTAGTAAATTTATGATGCACCATGTGAAAGTTATGGCTAGTCAAAGTTTTGTTGACTTTTAGGTCAAAAAACCCTAATTTAGAAACTTTGTGTTTTGTTGATTTTTGAACTTTCCTTGATGAATTATGATCAAACCTTGATCAAATGATGAATGTAACTTCAAAATGTTGATGTTGACCAAAAATCAGGAGTTTTGACTGTAATTTGACCATAGTTGACTTTCAGGTCAAACTAGTCGACTATTGATCATTTGAGTAGTTGACTGATCAGTGAAACCAGATGATGAACTTCCCAACAAATGAATATTGAAAGGACCAGTCAGTGTACTCATAAACATGTCGACCAACTCTCTGTCAACTAAAGGAGGTTGAACTCTGCCAGTTAGGTCTCTACACTTTTGAGCATATTCCTTGAAGCTTTCGTTAGAGCTTGTAGACATACTTTGCAGTTGCATACGGGTTGGCGCGAGATCAGCATTGTATTGGTATTGCTTGTAGAAAGCAGTTGCCAAATCTTCCCAGGTATGAATGTTGGTACCTTCAAGTTGATAGTACCATTCCAGTTGTGTTCCAGTCATACTTTCTTGAAAGAAGTGGACCCACAGTTTTTTATCAGCAGTGTAAGGTTGAATCTTTCTCACATAAGACCTTAAATGTAGCTTAGGACAAGAGACTCAGTCGTATTTAGCAAAGGTAGGAGTTTTGAATTTGGGAGGGATGACCACTCTTGAGATAAGTCCTAGCTCATCAAAAACTAGCCCAGGTACCTTCTGAATTTCCATGGCTTTCATGCGTTCTTCCAGCATCTTGTATTTCTCATCAGGATATTCTTCCTTAAAGTAGTAATCCCCTTCTTCCTTAGAGGGCTTGACATAATCGTGATTACTTTTCGCATCAGTTTTGACACTAGCATCATTGTCTTGTTCATTGTCATCTTCTTTAAAAACCTTGACTTCTTCAACTTTCTTAAGTGGACCTCGAAATCGTCTTCCCATGTTAAGGACACCCACAGATCTTATGGGCTTTTTCTCCTTCTTGGTCAATAGGGTTTTCATCTCGTCTTGCCCCTTGGACAAGTTCAAAATCAAAGCTTGGAATTTGGCATTTTGAGCCTGAAGGTCTTTGACTGATTGCTCGAGATCTATTTGTGCTAAAATAAACAGCGAGAGAGAATGAGAAACTTGTTGCGGAAACCTGTTATGCGATGTTATGAATGCAAATGCAACACTTTCAATGATCTTAAGGGAATTTAGTTTGCAACATTAGAAAATGATTTGGCCGCAGCTTTGTCTGAAGAACTTTTATTTCTGAATGTCCTTTTATAAGAATCAAGATCACCATATCCAGTGGGTCATAGCCTCTGATTCGGGATACTTGTACTTTTGAATTTGAAGGCACATGGCTAGAGGAAAATAAATCCTCTTTCCCCTAATAGGTATGTACTTTTGAATTTGAAGACACATGACTAGAGGAAAATAAATCCCTTGCCCCTTGATAGGGATTCAGTCTTTGATAATAGCACCTGAAATTGTGCGTCCTAAATTCCTGAGACCCTTGAAAGGGTTAGTTAACATGCTTATGTTATGATGTCATTGTTGCACCCCAATTTTTGACCACTGAGATCCCACCATAGCATAAGTATTAGGATCATCATTGTCATCATAATCATCATTATAATACATCCACATAATTCATTTGAAGAGGAGAGCTTGATTCATTTGAAAATCACAAGACAGTCACTCATTTGGAAAAAGTCAACTGTGCAAGTCAACCTTTGACTTTTGAGGAAAATAGTCAACCACAGACTTTTAAGGATCCAAATCATCATCATATGGATATTTAAGAGATTTGATCAAAGAAAATTCAAAGAATTCGTCAAGAATCAAAAAGTCAACAAAAAGTCAAACTAGGGTTTTTAAGTGTACTTTGACCTAGTTCATGGATCTCAAAATTTCACCTACTCAACTCAAAAAACTTCCAACATGAGAGTTGTATATCTCTTCAAATAAAAATCATTTGGTCAACATCACCTTTTGGCAAAAAGTGATTATTCATAAGTGATTTTGAGCAAACAAGGTTTATGTTCAAAAAACTTAGAAAATTTTCTAAGTGTTTTACCTTGTTTTTCCTCCACTTTATGGCCATTTTTTTCAATGATCCAAAAGGAGTTTGAGGAAACTTTCAACTACTCATTTGAAGTATGTATCAAGGGATTTCCAAAGATCTAAGTAACATGAAAATCCATGGCTCCATTCATGGGATATGATTTTGTCAATATGGCACCATGAACACTTGAAATGAAGAAGTTTTATGAAGAAAGGGAAGAACAAAGACCAAAACCCTTGCAAATCTGAAAAAATATCTCAAGTACAACCATTTTAACTTGTTCAAATGTCCAAACTCAGATGATTTCACTTGCTTTTGAGCTATGGACCAAGTGTTCTAAGCATTGTCCAAGTTTCATGCCATTTTTGGAACTAAAGTTCACACTTCCATTCTTGTAAAGAGGCTTTATGCACAAAGTCCACTCTCCTTGAGCCTCTCCCATGTCTCCTCTGCAGAAAAAGCAATACAAATCCAACAAGCAAGCCTCTAAGATCATATCAAGCATGCTTAAAGTTTGTACTCACCATGGGAACCATAACTTTCTCATTTCTTCATAAAGAAGCAACATGGTACAATATCACATGTGAGCTTCAAACTTCTGAGTTTTTCCCTCCCAAAAACACTAAATCTTGCCTATAAATAGAGTGCATTGCTCATTGCATCCCTTACACCAGAATTCTCCAAGTCACTACCTCACTTGAGATTCTCTTTTCTTACCTCTTGCATCTTCATAGTGATTTTGAGTTCCACAAGTTCTGGGTGTCAAACAAGGGTTTGAACAACTTCTAAATACCATTTAGAAGCTGTCCATACCTTCCTTAACCTCTCTAAAGGTCCATAACCAAAAAATAACCATTTTTGGTTCATTTTCAAAGCTTTTAAGCACATAACTTGTCCAAACTCAAACCAAACACTTAGCCACTCAAATAACCTTTCAAATAGCTTCTATATCACATATAGAAACTGTCCATAACACTCAAACACCTACCAAAGGCCTTGAACCAGAAATCACCATTTCAAAACTCCATTAAAGGACCTTTGAACTCAAACTTGCCAAAACAAAATCTACTCGTGCATTTTCAGGCCTTTTGTGTTTGTTAGCTTCTAAACATCATATAGAAACTAACCAAACAACTTTTGTGGATCTATAACACCATTTTCATAGCTAACTCACCATAAATTTTTCAAGTTCTAGGTGAAATCGAGTTTTGTTTTTCAGGTACAATCAAGAGTTTTTGAGCATCCTAAAAGCTTCCCTGAGGTTAATAGAAGTTGTTTGGATCATCGAGGCATTCCCAGGTCCCTTGAATAGCTCTGCACGAAGCCATTTTCAGAGGTAAGAACCTTGAATTCGTGCATACTTGTTTAAGCATCACTTTGATTGAAACTTGTTCCTATTCTGTTTAGAATTATGTAGGGAAGAAAAGCCCTAACCTTTTAGGGCTTGATCATGTGTTTTGAGAGTTTAATTTAAAAAGCAATTTTCAGGGTTCATACAAAAAATCCAGAAATTCTCATGTTTAAATGTGTTTAAATGTTTGTTAATCATATGGTTGAGTTCGTGGTTAAATGCTGATCATTTTGATGTCTTATTTTGTTTAAATTGATTAAGTTTTGATAAAATTCAAACTTAGCGCCATGGTTGTTCTTCGTGAGTTCAAGGAAGAAGATGAAGTCTGGAAAAATTCCATTCATGACCAAGTTTATTTTATATTTATTGCAAGGCGTGTATTGTTTGAATACATCATTAGCTCACTTGGTCATCAGCGCGCATTTAGTCCTTTCGCGTCCCAGGTCTGGGGTTCGAATCCCCCTCGCCCCAGACCTTTTTATTTCTTTTATTTTTCAAGGTTTTATGGCTTGTTTTGATATTTTGACAATTGAATGGGCCTTATGATCACCAACTGGCGCTTGGCCCAGTGGTCTTGTTTTGAGCTGGTAAAGTGAAGGTCCTGAGTTCAATTCCTCCAAGGGCCAAATCTACCTTTTTATCACTTGTTTTCTTTCTTTCCTTTTTTATAACTTTGAAAAATCACCAAAAATAGGAAAATTAATCTTTTTAATCCCTTCTTTTTTGTGTGTTTTATTTAATTAGTGTATTTTAATACCATGATTAAAAATCCCAAAAATATTTATTTTATCATCATTTAAAAATTAATCAAAAACAAGTATATTAATATATGAAAAAATCAACAAAAATATGTTTCTTTTTGAATATTTCTCTAAAGTGACTTAGTATATTTTTGTCAATACTTGTTTAGGGTTAGGTTAGAGTGTTTTTCACTTATCTATGTACCCTTAGACCATTTCTCTTAAAGAAATTGGTATTTAACAATTAAAATTAATTAGGTTTAGGTGTGTTTAAAAACCCTAATTTAAAACCCTAATTTGAAAACCTTAGGTTTAAAACCCTAACCAAAAATTTGCAACATGTTGATCTTTGTCTATCCATGTTTACCTTTGTACATACTTGTTGATTTTAATCCATGTCTTGTGCTTAATTGTTAATCCTTATCTTTGTACATACTTGTTGATTTTTATATCCATGTGATTTTTACTTGTTATTATTGTTGTTTATCTAACCCAATGTTTAATTATCACATTAATCATTCATCATTCATACATGATTTGAATCCAAGGGTTTAGATACATCCATCTCTTGCTTGTTAACACTCACTTATTTGTTCTTGTACATACATGAGGTATTTGTTGTTAATATTTTAAGCTTGATGTTTTATCCAAAGGATGGGAATGATATTGACTAAATTGTCAAGGTACTTAAATTCTTTTCCAACCTCTTTTACTTTTGTGTTAAGTATTTTAAAGCTTTTCACTTGTTTATGGTTTAGTATTGTTAAAGCTTAGCCAAAACCCCTTTGTTTTGAAACCTTGGTATTAAGAATAGAATTATTCCCAGTGAAACTATTCTTGATCCATTGATCTTGTTTTTAAACCTTGGTGTTAAGAGATGAATTATTCCCGGTGAAACTTCTCTTAACTCATTGACCTTGTATTTTAAAACTTGGTCCTTCTTTGATTTGTTTTAAATTTGTTAAATATTTTAAAGCTTAACCTTTTAAAACTTTTTAGGTATTTTAAAGCATAATTCCTTTTCCAAAATTGTTAAGTATTTTAAAGCTTAACCTTTTAAACTTATTAGGTATTTTAAAGCCTAATCTTCTTTTAAACTTGTTAAGTATTTTAAAGCTTAACCATATTTTAAAAACTTGTGAGTATTTTAAAGCTCACACCCAAAAAGATTTTGGCCCCCTTTTTTCCCTTTTTTTAAAAGAGGAACTACAGAAGCTCTGACTTCCCTATTGCACCTAAAGGGTATGTAGGCCTAAGATGTGATATCTTATCGAGCTCACTTTCAAAAACTTCTCTTCCCATCCCCACACTCTATTTCAAACAAGTTTTCACATATGGGTTTTTTTATAAGAAGGTTATTTATAAACAAAAGATAATAACACAAAAACAAAGAGGTTCCCATGGAGTACCATGGATATGAGGGGTGCTTAAAATCTTCCACTTGTATAACAAACCCTCCGTAGCCAGATCTATGATAAGTTTATTAGTTTTGATTTTAAAAACTTCTGTGAGTTTTATTCGCTCTTTCACCAATTCCTTTTTGGAAATAATAAAGCGGGGTGGCAACTCTGATTAAAATGAGCTAAGTCTTCCCATGACTCTAGTCTCACCAAATTCACCACTACAGAAAAGTGGCGACTCTGCTGGGGATAGTGATCAAACTATTGGTGTATCTTTGGTGGGGTTGACCCAATCTTTGTTTTTGTTATCTTTTGTTATTGTTATTGTTTTATACCTAACCTTTCATTTTTGTCTCTTGCTTTTCTATGTGTATATTTGTTATTTTATTGGGTTGTATTGGGAAAGGGAATCATGCCCCTTGTGGTGAGACAAATCCTAACTCGGATTTAGAGTGTACACTTATTATAGGAGACTGGTATAGTCATTTTGATCTCAAGGGAGTAGTCCCAAAGAAGTCAATTTGAGACCCATCGCTCAGTGGAGGCCTCTTTGGAAGTAACTTTGTTGACCATGTAGTTGGGAATACATCGTTGCGTTCAACTAGGCTGTAGAAGCTGGGGACCTAGAAAACCTTAACCAATCTTGGCCATTAAGATGTAGTGTGGAAACTATGTCTGGATTCATTTTCAGAATAGTTGTTACATGAGGCTACGCTCATATGAGGTTCTCTTGGATTTTGTTCAAATGAGTATGTTGATACAGAGTTTACAATCTCCAAGTTGGGCTGCTTGAGTCTGGGAAACAATAGAACCTTGATCTACAGGTACAAAATAACCATAGTACACACCTTTGGGATGAGTAGACCTTTGGCTCCATGCTCGTGACTTTGAACCCTCAAGCCCATGTTTTTGCTATGTTTGCATTCATTCATCCATGCATAAAAAACATAATATCTTTCAAGGAATTAAAAGAAACCTTTTGTTTTGTAAACATTATAGGGATGGAACCTTAAAAAAGAAAAACCAAGAAATATACTTTCAAGAGTTTAGAGGTGGAAGAATTAAGAAAGCTAGGATCTTTGATTGTTGATCAAGACAAGTTTTGTAGCAAGTATGGAAGATTGTTGTATCTCCTCAGAACCAAGATGGAAGAAGGATTCCTCTCCACTTTTATCCACTTCTATGACTCATCATATCATTGCTTCACCTTCCCTGATTACCAACTATTGCCTATCTTGGAAGAGTATTCAAGCATTATTGGGTTACCTATTACCAGAAGAATTCCTTTCACTGGTTTAGAACAAGATCCCAAGACTTGTGAGATTGCAAAATCTACTCACTTGAGAAAAGGAGAAATTGAAAAGAACATGGTTATTAAAGGAGGATTACCTGGATTACCTGCTGAGTTCTTAATTGAGAAAGCTCTCACCTTGTCACGAGAAAGAAAGGAAGAAGACTTTGAAGTTGTTTTTGCCTTGCTGTTGTATGGATTGTTCTTGTTTCCAAACATTAACAACTTTGTTGATATGAATGCCATCAAGATCTTTATGAAGAAGAACCATGTTCCTACCTTACTTGGGGACACTTACTATTCTATTCATCTTAGAAATTCCTATGGAAAGGAAATGGTTACCTGTTGTACTCCTTTGTTATACAAGTGGTACATATCTCATCTATTCTG
The DNA here is from genome assembly GCF_029867415.1 of Vicia villosa. Lineage (NCBI taxonomy): Eukaryota > Viridiplantae > Streptophyta > Magnoliopsida > Fabales > Fabaceae > Vicia > Vicia villosa. The sequence continues at coordinate 124,727 of NW_026705878.1, read as the reverse complement.
GAGCCAGAAAGAAGGATTGAAATGGTCATACAAGATCATGACTCTTACCAACACTAAGATTGTTTGGACAAACAATCACTTTTGTAGAATGAAGACCTTAGACTGCTGTGGTGATTTCCCTAATGTGTCCCTCATTGGTACAAAAGGAGCAATCTTCTATAGCCCCATGTTAGCTCGTCGTCAATTTGGGTTTCCTATGGACAAAAGACCAAGGAGCAATTTATTGGAGGGATTCTTTCTGGAAGAAAGAGTTGAGAACAAGGAGTTTAGAGAAAGGATTGCTAACGGTTGGCATCCAAGCCATAGAAAAGAAATCAAAGATTGGAATACCAAAGGGGATCTTTTTCCTGAGCCCTTTGATAGTTGGGTCACTACCAGAGCTGCGGAAATGAGAATGCCTATTCTCCCTGGAACATCTGCACCCCCAATTGAAGAGTATGTACCACCCATTGTAGTTCCTTCAACAATTGAAAGTCTCCAAGAAGCTCTAAGAAAAATGAAGAATTCAAGAGACTATTGGAAGAAGAAGTTTGAGTATTCTGATGCTGAAGTAGGAATGTTGGAAGAATCCTATGAAGAAGTGCTAAAAGAAAAGAATGATCAACTATTCCTTCAAGACACTTGGCTCATAGCTAAGGATGCTACCATTGCCAAGTATAAAAGAGAAAAGAAAAGGAAGCAAAAAGAAGAAGATATCTCTCCAAAAGAAGCTGCATGGAAGAGTATTGTTGAAAAGCTAGAAAAGGTCAAGCTGAAGAAGAAGAAGAAGACTCAAGATGATATGGATACTTCTCACTAAGCTTTGATGACCACTCTTGGATTTTACTAGCTTTCTTTGTTTGTTTCTACCTTGTAACTCTTGAAAGTAGTTTATGACTTGGTTGTCCCTTGTTCCTTTGTATGCTATCAAAAGAAAATGGTACTTCGATGACCCTCAATGACCCTTATATGTACCAAGGCTACCTTTGTCCCTTTATTATTAATGAATGAAATTTCTTTTTCAAGTTACTATATAGTGTTTACATTTACAAAACTCTTAAATAAATCCTTGAAAGATATTATGATATATTTTGAGAATTAATAAAAAGAGTCTTTTGCATTGCATTGCATGCATCATACCACATTCACATTCACATACACATCTGAGTCAGAGTCTTATTCATTCCTCTCTCTCTCCTCAGAGTCAAGCTGACGCACCGGTATAATACTCGCGCCAATCGTCAAAGAATGGAAGACAGTATTATTGATGATCAAGAATGGCAAGAAGAGGTTGATGTCATACGCTCTTGTATTGAAAGATTAACTTCCATGGTTCAAGACTTGGTGACTGCTCAGAATTAGCCACTAACCTAAGCTCAGACTACTGTGGTCTCCGAGATAGAGACTGCTCAGATTCCTGCAATTCCTATAATTCCTGTGACGAATCCTACAACCACTAGGCCATATGGGATAGATATGGATTTCCAATTGGCTGGACAACAGATTCCTGTTCCATAAACAACCATCCTTCAAGCTATTATGACTGCTACTCCTGCTGTTATAAACACTGTTCCTCTTCACAACGAACAGATTTTCCATGGTGCTCCTTCTGAAGGTATGGGTAGACTGGAAGAATTGGAAGACCAATTCCTGGAAATGCAAAAAGAGATCAATTTGGAAAAGAAGTGAATGATTTATGCTTGGTTCCGAATGTCAGAGTTCCGGCCATGTTCATACTCCCAGAATTTGAAAAATACAAAGGAAATTCCCGTCCTCACAGTCACCTAATCATGCATGTAAGGAAAATGTCCATGCACACCGAAGATCAACGCTTGTTAATTCACTACTTTCAAGATAGCTTATCTGGAGCTGCTTTGAAATGGTATATGGGTTTGGATAGTACCCACATTCGTACTTTCCATGACCTGGGTGAAGCTTTCATCAGACAGTACAAGTATAATATTGATATGGCACTGGACAGAGATCAACTTCGTGCTATGCCCCAAAAGGAAAAAGAGTCCTTCAAAGAGTACGCGCAAAGATGGCGTGAACTAGCTGCTCAAATCATTCCTCCCATGGAAGAGAAAGAAATGACCAAGGTGTTCCTCAAAACACTGAGCACATTTTATCACGAGAAAATGGTAGCAAGCGCTCCCAATGACTTTACTGAAATGGTAAACATGGGGATGCGGCTTGAAGAAGGTATCCGAGAAGGTCGCCTAGTCAAAGAAGCCAGTTCATCACTAGCTAGTGGTGGCATCAAAAGATTTGGCAGTAACTTTGCCAAGAAGAAATTGTCAGTGTCATCTCAAGAGGAAGAAAAAGACGGTATCAGCCACAACAAATTGCTGTTGTGACTCCAGTTCTTAGCCAAGCTCCACCTCAGAATGTGCAGAAGCCTCATCCTCAACAGCCTCGACAACAGGCTCCTCAACAGAATCAACAAAGGAAGTATCTGCCTTTTAATCCTATGACTTATATGGAATTACTGCCTTTGCTTCTTCAAAAGAATCTAGTTCAGCTGAGGGATCCTCCTCCTCCTGCTAATCCACCATTTTGGTACAAGGCGGATGCTCGTTGTGCTTTTCACAAGAATGCTCCTGGTCATATTGTGCAAAATTGTTATCCTCTAATGAGTGAAGTACAGAAACTGGTTCGAGGCAACATGCTCACCTTCAAGGATGTTAACCCCAATGTTCAAAATAATCCACTACCTAACCATGGGACTGTCAATGCAATACAGACTCAGCCCGGTTATGAATACTTACATGATGTTTGGGAATCAACTCGATCTTTTGTACAAATGCACATTGTATTCTATGGACTTAACTGTTTTCCTCCTCACGATTACAGTGCTTGTTCAGTTTGCTCAAACTCCGTTCAAGGGTGTGAAACTGTGATCAATGATCTTTAGAAGCTGTTGGATAGAGGAGTCATCAGTATATCGAGAAGGAAAAGAAGTGAAGATACTCATTCTATTAATATGATGCAAGGATTCCCTGGGAGGTACCAAGTATGGGATATTCGTTTCATTAGAGAACCATTGGTCCTACTGCATATAAGGCTATGTCGGTTGGCTTTCTTTCAACATGATCATAATTCCTGTAGAATTTTTTCTGTGAATCCCCGAGGATGTCGTCAAGTCAGAAGAGAAATTCAGAAGATGTTGGATGAGAGGACTCTCCACATTACCTATGAAAGAGATGATGACATTAATATGGTGACTGCTGAGTTCCCGGTCCCCGAAGTTATGGAGATATCCTATGATAGTCAAAACACGGCTACTATTCCTCTCACAATTCAAATGCCAAAGTCGTTTCCTTACAACTCAAGTACTACTGTTCCTTGGAGATATGGTGCCACCATCATAACAGGGAAAGAAGAAGTTAAGCCTGAACCTGAGTCGACTATTGTGAACATTGCTGATATAAGCCGAATGACTCGAAGCGGTCGTTTATTTGCACCAATTCCTCCTAAGCCAAGAAGTAATTTGTCTGTACAAGTTCCTCCTCAGAAGCATGTGCCTAGGGAAGAGCCTGTTATCCCTAAACCCGTCTTTGAAACTAAAGATGATGATGCAGAAGAATTCCTGAATTTAATCAAGAAGAGTGACTACAAGGTAGTTGACCAACTCCTTCAGACACAATCAAAGATATCCCTGTTGGCCTTATTGGTACACTCAAAAGCTCACCAGCATGCACTAATGAAAGTTCTAAAGCAAGCCTACATTGAACAAGATGCGACTCTCGAGCAGTTTGATAATGTTATTTCTAACATCACCGTCAACAATGTGTTGAGCTTTAGTAAAGAAGAACTTCCCCCGGAAGGACTGGAGCACAATCATGCCTTATACATCTCCATCCTTGAATGTCATGCCCATAAGTACCTTAGAAAGACTGTCCTATCAAGGGGCAACTATAAGGCTAAACGGGATTGTTGTGAAAGCTTTTGTTGGTTCAAAGCGCACTGTGATTGGAGATATTGATCTTCCTATCCGTATCGAACCTCATGACTTTGAAATCACTTTTCAGATAATGGATATTTACCCCGCTTACAGATGTTTGTTGGGAAGACCCTGGATCCATAGTGCTGGAGCTGTTACATCCATTCTCCACCAGATACTGAAGTTTGCTGTAAAAGATAAGTTGATTACTATTTATGGAGAGAAAACTATGTTTGTAAGTCATTTATCTTCTGTCCCTAATATGGAAGAATTTGAAGCTCAATTCCAAGCTTTGGAAATTGCCAATCCTGAGTACGGAAAGAAAGCTGGTGCGTCTATTTCATCCTAGAAAGATGCCCAACAAGTGGTTGCCTAAGGATCTTACGAAGGCTGGGGGCAAGTTATTGAACTTCCCACCAACAAGAACAAAAGTGGTCTAGGATTCACATCCCATAAGTTAAAAAGGAAAAGTATCTGAGTATGAAAGCTGCAGCAAGACTCTGCATGAGACTTTTCAAAGTACTGGATACATCAATCCAAATAAACAGGACATAGCTGCTATCATTGAAGAGGAACTTGTTGTTCATGAGTCTCTTTTGTTGTTCATGAGTCTAAGTAATTTTCTATCTTTTAAAAACCTTCGCTCTGCCCAAGGCGAAAGAGTAATGTGTCGGGCTATTTAAAATAATTCCTTTTGTTCTGCCCAAGACAAAAGTGAGCTTATGTAGGGCTTTGTTTCAAATCATTAATAAAAAGCAATTTTTGCTTTCCTCTTTTGACAACCACTCCCTCTGTCTCATAAAAAGTGTCTTATTTGCACTTTTTTTATGTCTTAAAATAATTGTCCATTTACAATTTCAATGCATCATTTATTATTATTTTTCCACTATTATACCCCTACTTATTAGCTTTTACTTTAGTCAACTACAATTAATAAGAGTATTATAGTAAATGATATTAGTTTTTTTTATCAAAACTAACGCATTCGATCATTTTCTCAAGCATTGCTCAGATAGGATGTTTTTATGAGACGGAGGAAGTATGTGCTTCTGAAGAATTTATTAGATATAACCAAAACAGATAACTATTTTTAGAAAGTTTGATAGGAATTGGTTAAACCTATTATATAAATACATCTAACCATTTCATATTCAATAACTATTAAAATCAATACATGATCTTTTTGTATCTTTCTCGCATGCTATGCATAGTTCATTCAGTAAAACTAAATCTAATACTAAGATTATATTTAAAAACAAAAATACGAATTAAACCCTACGCTAAATCCAATTGCATTAAATAAAACCAAATTAGTTTAATTCATTTTGTAAACTAATAGGACTAAAGTGATAGTTTCAACAAAATTAAAGAACAAAAGTGATCATGAGTTCATTACACACAAAAAAACTAACGCCATACCAATTTAGGAATCAAATTGATAATTATACAATTCAAGTTTACACCAAAATTGTAAGATCTCATATTTAATTTACTTAGATATGTTCAATTTAACAATATTGATAATCTATCTATTGTTAAATGTTAATTATTTTCGTTACATGATGGAATTTTAGGCAATGAAAATATTTAAAAAAAAAGTTTTAATAGCGGTGACTGCTCTAGCTCGAGTAAAAATTTAAGCGGACAGAATCCTTTTCCATTCTTTTATATTGAATACAAACATTTTAATAATTAATTTTATTCTAGAAATAAATTTTTTACTATCATTTAACTTATAAAAACCAATATTGTTATATTAAACGTCATTGTCAAACCTCAAATTTACTATATTCACAATTATAAGTGTGAAATTTTAATGATTATTACTACATAATCAATATTTATGGGTAAATGAATCGGGTCCACTGAACGAACCCGTTTGATCCATCATTTTTGACAGTTCAGAGCAAAATTTTCGACTCGGTGTTTTAAATTGGCTCGTTCCGCCTAACCTGTTTAGAAAATGGAATGGGGTGAAACTGTGTGGGCAAATGGGGCTTTGCCCGCAATCTTTTTGTTCTAAATTTTTTATTTATTTATAATGATAATTGGGCAGCGCATTGAGAAGACCAATTCACTATTTTTTTTTCTCTTTACTGGTAAAATATCGAACCTTCCCTCTTCTTATAACAATACTATATTATTCAATCCTTCTAGAAATTAAATTTCTTTCCATTTATTTCATTTCCAATCGTGTCTATCCTTGTAATTCATTGTTGTTTTATTCCATCATCCAAGTCACTCCTTCGATTTTATTGTTCTTCTTCTCCGATGACACACACGTTAAGGTAAGTTTCAACTTAATCTTTATACTTAAACATCTCGATGAGTTATCGAGAGATGACACATTTACAAACCAATTTTAGATTTATTATAGTTTTAGTATTGTACATTTGTATTATCATGATCCTAAGAAAAACTTCACAAAAGACCTTTGTACTTGCTAAATAAAGTACATATGTGTGATACTCATAGGCTGGTAGGGATCGTTAGAGGTGTTAACATTTTGGGTATTAAGGCCAGGTCACGAGTGAGAAAAGCCCTGTTTATAAGGTGTTTTTATGTATGGAGAGAGAAAGCTCATGAGGGTGAGAAGCCCTGCTTTGGAGGTGTTTTCTGTGTGGAGAGAGAGCAAGCTCACGAGGGTAAAAACTATGTATTTGGTGTATTTTTGATGGATATCATAATGATTCTTCTTAACCCTAAGGATGAGATATTTATAGATGCCTATGGGTATGGATTTAGGTAATCCCGAGAAGTACTAATATCTCTACCTTATCTAGGGAACTTGTTGGCTGCCTGCTTCTTAGAAAATCATGGTCATGACTTCTTCCACACGAGGTTATGGACTGTGTACACGTCACCCTCCACGTTTCCCCTCAGAGCGAGCTACTTATCGATTGTAGATCATGCCTAGGCGACATATTTTAGGGCGGGCGCTTAATGAGGGTTGGTCCCGTATCGCTTTATTATAGATCTTTACAACTATATCACTACAACCTTGATTAATTGGTGTTATAGTTATGTTTTTTTATTTATGTTGAAGAATATGACAATGACATGAATTGTATGTTTGTTTCTGCATTGGAAACCCATCAGACGTGTGTCTGAATCAGAAGCTACACTTTATAACTTCTCTTTTTCCCAGTTGGATAGCTTTAAAATGTGTGATTTGGACGCATATCCAAACATACCATAATACTTGTTGAAATTCTATTATGCATTGTTAAGAAATATCTTTTGTCGATCTCTTTGATAATACTTAAAAGTTGTAAATCAACTACCTAACTAAGAATGGAGAGTGCTACCAAATTCCCCATTCTACACTTTAGGGGCTTTTCATTTTGCACTATGAAAAACCCTTATTGGCAATTGACTAAATCAAATTTTCCAAACCAACCAAAACCTTTGAATGGTCCAAGTGTCGCACATAATTTTTCAAATTTCCTAAGTACGCAGCAATACCCGTCGGGTAAAGCATTTGTCCCCTAACTTCCCCATTTCCTTGCAAATTTCCTTGAATAAGTCTTTTACCCAGATAAAAGACTTTCATTAACCCTTTACCTCTTTCATATCTCACTTTCATTTCTCTCTCCGCAAGAAATTCAAGGAACTAACTTCTCTCTTCATCTTCATACCGATTTCCTCTATTCTCGTCTCTCTATCCTTCCCCAACCCTAGTCGCCATAACCACTTTCTCCACCCTTATACGACCATCACCACCTTCGGTTCATCAACAAAACGTAACACGGTCGTCACCCCTTTCATCGGCCACCATTGATTTTGGTTCATCAACAAACCCTAATCTTCATATAAGTGCATCACATCTCCATACCCTTTTTCCTGTATGGTATATAAAATCTATTTTCAGATTTTTACATTATCAGCTCTTTGTTGTTGGTTTTCATGAAGAGAATTTTTTCAAATGTTTATTCATGCTTTGTATTATGTTTAACCTAATCATCATAGAGTTTCATCACCTTCTGATTCGTTGTTTTTAATGGGTTTTATGTGTATTTGTGGTGCAGCTTGGTTATGGTGTTATATATCTGAAATTTCATAAAGCAGGGAAGCATTTTTGGTCTATTCATGAGTTTAGTGATCTGACTAGAGGTGTAGCAAGCACTACTAACGTGTTTAATCCGCCCAACAAGGAAAACAAGTAAAACACTAAAAGGTTTTATTTTTCCTAAGCCTTCTAAAATTAAATGATATGCCTCAACTTTTACTTTCGAATGAGACTCGATAATGCAAATATTTGGCGCAATTGAAGTGAATTGAAGAGTTTTCTGTAATGAAGGTATGGTATGGATTTATGCATAACATTTGCATTGTCTTCTTTTCCAACTAAGTTGAGAGATAATTATGCTAAGGTTTAAAAAAGTTCCGCTAAGACAGTGGCGATGTTTCCACGTATCAATATCATTCCGCTCTGTCTTGAGATAAAATAATTAAGAGAAGTATAAGTTGAAAAAATTAAGAGAAACATGACATAAACTTTCACACGGGACACTATCATCACAATACCTATTTTATTGAAGTGACCATGTTTAATTTAATATTTTATTGTCTTGATATGAAATAATTAAGAGAAGCATAAGTTGAAAAAATAGAGAAATATGATATAAATTTTCACACGGGACACTATCACAACAATACCTATTTTATTAAAATGTTAAGCGGACGCACGGGTCTTCTACTAGTTCAATAAGAAATTAAATTGTAAAATAAAATTAGCGGACCGATCTATCAACTCGTTAGTAAACGAAAAAGACTTAGCTTTTTAAACTCAAATATCTACATTGATCTCTTCCTTTCACTCTGCTATTAAACATACTCAAACTCAAATAGAGCGGACCTAAATGAGCGTGACATCCATTTTTCCACCTTATTAAAAAAAACTCTAAAAAATGTAAATAATAAATTGGATACAATTTCTCTATTGATATGGACAAAAGCCTCACCCGTTCTAAATTTCTAATTATCAATAAACAAATAATATAAAAAGTTAAAACAACTATTTTCGGTAAAAAAGTTGTATACTAAACATTAAAATACCATTAAATCCTTACGAGAAAAAAAAGGTATTATTGTTAAAAATTCATTAAGACAAGAAAAGCGTCCAAACGTGAGCGTGACTGTCAAATCTACATGTTCTCTCTCCCTCTCCTCTTTCTCTCTCTTCTTTCTCTCTCTAACCAAAGAATTCAATTCACATTTCACAGCACACACACATACCTTCTCCCTTCGCTCCGGAGATTTCACCACCATCACTCTTCCGCTTCATCTTCCAATCTCACTCTTCTCCAAAATATAATGTTCCCGATTCATAAGGTACCATTTTTTTATTCTATACCTGTAGTAATTTTCATCATATTCATCATATTAATAATTCATAATTAAATTATCATTAAACTATTCATCAATTTTGTTTTATATAGAAAAATAAAAATTTTGTTTTCTGCTCAAAATTAGCTAATCTTTTCTTTTATTTGTTCATACATTGATTTCGTTAATTCCATCAATTTTTCTCAGAAGATCTCTACAGTTTGAGATTTGTTGTTTCTTGAAATCAACAATTTTACAATTCTATCCGTAATTTCAACATTTTGATTTTTTTTATTTATTTACTTGTTATTATAATATTTATTTCTGAATTTCTCTGTTGTTTTTTAGTTCTGAGCAATGCAATATTCATATGCTGTTAGTTATTTTAAGTTTTTTATTTTATGATTTTTTTTTAATTTTTAATTTTTTGTTGTAAAAGGTTAATGATTGATTTTTTATTTTTGAGGGAATTTGAGTTTCTGAGATTCTTTTATGAAACTCTGTGCTTTTGGGTAAATATTTTTCTGAGTACAATAACAAAAGGTACCCTTTTATGGAAATGGGATCTGCTTTTTTTTTTTCCAGCTCAAAATATATATAATTAAAATTATTAGTTATTATCACTATCTATGATAATAATAGTACTTGTATTAGTACTTGTAATTAGTAGTAATAATAATAATTATTATTATTATTCATGTTTATAGTTTGATTCCATTTGCTCTGGAAAAGTAACTAATGGAAGTCATGATTTTTTCAACAGACCTTGTCTCATCTGCCAAAATGCCTTAAAAAATTCCAAAACTGTTCACGTTTTGTCTCTCTGTTATGTTTTTAGTGCAGGCCTGTACAGATTGTAGGATATGATTATTGATAAAATTATAATAAAACCGCATTAAGTTCAGAATCGCGGGTTCGAACCTGCGACTCAACATATTAAATGTTATTGCAAATTCTTTTAAATCAATTCAGTTGATAGCTGTATTAGGACATTCAACTGCAGTGGCGCGATTTCGAACCTGCGACTCAACATATTAAATGTTTCTGCAAGTCCTATTAAGCCAGCTCATTTGGTAGGTGTGCTTGACACCCCATTGCAGAGACGCGGTTTTTAACTCGCGACAACATATTAAATTTTCTGCCGGTCTCGTTAAGCCACCTCAGTTGGTAGTTGTGTTGGGACATCTAACTGCAGATGAACGGTTTCGAACCCGCGAGTCGACATATTAAATATTTCTGCAGGTCCCGTTAAGCAAACTCAGTTGGTAGTTGTGTTGGGACATCCGACTAGATGCGCGGTTTTGAATCCGCAACATCTTACTTATTCACTTTTAAGAAAAGTGAAATTTCTGCAGAAAATTATTATTCACAATTGTTATGTCATTTCTTTTTAATATTTTGTTATGTATGATGATGCTGCAGGGTTGGTTCTGACTTGAATTTTGGCTTTTTGACTCTAAATAACAAGAATGGAGGATGATACATTTTCTGGCATTGGAAATGGAACACAAATTGATACAAAGATTTTGGGTACTTTTCAGAAGAGTTTTGTTCAAGTGCAGAACATTTTGGATCAGAACAGGTTATTAATCAACGAGATAAACCAGAATCACGAGTCCAAGATTCCCGATAATTTAAGCAGGAATGTTGGACTTATTAAAGAGCTCAACAACAATATTAGAAGAGTCGTCGATTTATACGCCGAACTTTCGAGTTCGTTTACGAAATCTATTGATGTTACTTCAGAAGGAGATTCAAGTGGTGCTGTGAAATCAGATGGAAAAGGTGGACACAAAAGAATCAGGCCTACATAGAAAAAAGAGGGTTTGTTTTTCTTAATTCTTTTGATTTGTGAAGAACCATAAACTTCACAATCTTGTTGAGGTGTAGAACATGTTTAGGTTCTTTAGTTGAAATCGAAATCCAAATCAAAACTATCTTCTTGTATTACAAGATTTTCTTAAGCATAACTCTTCATGTTTTTATAATATAACATTTATATGTTGATTTTACAACCCATTTCCTCTCATTGTAAAACCTTGTAATTTTGGATCTAATAAAAAATCAAGCATGTTTATGATACTATAGAAATTGAATCATCCTTCTGTTCAAAATGGTAATAATTAAGAGTTTTATTTCCATATTGTTTATACAGACACCCCCGAACATGACACTGACACAGTGAGACCGATAATAATTTGAAAAGATGAATAAATAAATAGAATCATAAATGTTTGTGTCAGTGTCTGTCACCAACAGGTCTTTTATTAGAGGTGTTGATGCTCCAGATTATGTGTTAATGTTTCCTCTTTGAGTATGTGATGGAATATGATTTAGAGAAGAGAGTTTTTTCAATGATGAACTTGATTGCATGAGTTGAGTCTTTCAACTTGCTTTAACTTTTCACCTTGTTAAAAGGAGGTAAAGGGTCTTCACTTAACTTTGTCTATAATTCTTTTAGATGGGAACTCATCATGATACCTTTTTTTATTCTCTTTACTAGTTCAACCCAAAATGTTGGTCCTTTCTTCTTACTTTATAGATGATATCTGAAATTGAGAAAGAATTGCAGATACTGTTTTAGGCTTATTCCCATGAAATCAGAGCTTTTTACCAAATGAAAAATACCTAGTTTTTATCCCATGTTTGTCCTTGTGTGTGAAAACCAAGAAGAATTTATTTTTTGTTAGGCTTAATAACTTGAGTTTTACCTTTCAAAAATTAATAAGTGAGATGTTGTGAGTTCGAAATCTCATCTCCACAATCAAATGTGTCTGCATAGCTATCAATTTAACGAGACAGAAGAGCATAATTTTGTTGGCAGAGAAAAATGTTATAGTAGTTATGATGTACATACACCAGACTCGATATCGATATTGAAACGTTGACTCTGATAATAATCTGAAAAAATCAATACACTAAATGTATTCACAAGTTTCAGTGATGTGTTGAACGGACATAAAGGAGACACGTTTTTTCAGAAGTAACGGTGCTAAGTGCCGGATAACTTAGCAAAGAGGGAAGAAATCAGCTTTTTGATAAGTCTTTTTTGTTGCAGATGACACACAACCACAAAAACAGAATCTTAGATAAGAGAAAGAGACTATGAGTTGTTGACTATTATTTTATATTTTTCTTCTTTTTTACTCAAAGAACAACATTGGCCGGTAAAGTAAAGTATTTTTGTTAGCATTTAGTTATTATTATACAGAAATGTACAGTATAGTCTCTATAGGTAGATGTATATAAACAGTGACACCCCAACAACATGACAAGGGACACAAAGATTCTCTTTTGGAAGTTAACTTGTCCATGTTTATCTCTTCTTTCTTAGGTTCTTCCTCTTGATCTACTTTTCAAATTTCCCCTACTTTTTATTCTCTTTATGCAATAAATATCCTCAATGACAAACCTTATTATAGTTGAAAATTCTCTGGCTTGGATTTCTCTCTCTCACTCACTGATTGAGCAGATTCTTTGTTGGTGGGCCCAGTTTGTGGCAACCTAATTTCATGATCTTAGGAAAGAGGCCCACATGAGTGATTGCTGAAAATGGCCTGTTTCTGGTTTAGATTTTGCACATTGGAGGAAAGGACATTTTCCTTATCTACAAAATTGATTCCATTATCCATATTCATTACTCTCTTTATTCATATATCACAATCAAATTCACCTTTGGTTTGGCTTTCTAGAGCATCTCTAATGGTACCGTTAAGATTAATTTGTTACTAATTTTTGTCCGCTTCTATTCCGCTACACCAGTGTTTAGTTGGCGTAGCGTCTAATTTAGCGCATATTTGATTATGAAGAAACTACTAAATTTACCACATATTTGATTATGAAGAAACTACTTTCGTGATTTTAGTATTAAAAGTTTATAAAATCGAGTATCTTCTATGCATAATTATAGATTTTAATTTCTTGAGTTGAGGAAGACAACACTAGAGATTGATTTCTTGAGTCAGAGAAAATCATAATAGATAATAAAACTCTTCTTCAAGAGAATCTAACACTGTTGTGTTCAAACCCAAAATCTTTGATTAAGAAGAAAGAGATGTGTCCAATTTAAAGCAAATTCGATTTTGAAGAAGCTACTCCTTATAATTTTCATGTTTTTAGTATCAAGAAATTTATAGAATCGGGTATCCTTTAGGCACAATTATAGAGATTAATTTATTGAGTCGAGGATGACAACAATAGAGATTAATTTCTTGAGTTAGAGAAAACCACAATAGACAGCAAAATTCTTCTTAAAAAAATTTAACATTGTTGCATTCGAACTAGGGGTGGAAATATGCTAGACTAGACTAGACTTTAGAAGGCCTGAGTCTGCCCTATGATAAACTTAAAAAGTCTGAGTCTGTCATATGGTCTATTATAGACTCTCTTTATTGCCCTAACTTGTCATTTTTAAAATTCTGGCCTGACCCGAAAGCTTATTTAAAAGCGTGTTTCTCTTTAAGGTTTTCAATTAATTCATATTACTTAAGAAGCCTTATAGGCAAACCTATTTAGCTTTTGTTCTAATATATATGCATATATATGTCAGCCAATTTAGGTTTTTTTTCCTAATATATATACATATATATGCCAACTTATTTAGTCTATTTTTAATATATATGAAAATATAGGCCGGCCTATAAGATCTTATAGACTTTTTTAATAGCCTAAGTGTGACCTATTTAATTAAATAATTTAAGTCTGACATTTTTATTAAATATGCCTGATCTGACTTGGCCTTAAGAAGATTAGGCTATAGACCCCTGTAAATCGACCTGATCTATTCTCATCCTTAGTTCGAATCCAAAATCTTTAAGGAAGAGATTTCTTACCATTTAATTAAAAAAATGATAAAATTGTAAACTCGTAAAATAGTGATTAGTAACACAATTATTAACCCTTCAATAAAATTTTATTCTCCTTTTTATTTTAGAAATAGAATGAGTTCAAAATCTTTACTGATAAAGTAAAACACCACCAAGTGGCAGAAACTATGAGAGCTACTGTCACTTTCTTAAAATGGCCCAAAAAGGATTTGGAATTATTAACTTAATTAGTCCATTATTAACTAATCACTTGTCACACTCTACTGCACAAAAAAAAATGACATATTGATATTAACATTAACATCATAAATTACTCATTTCATAACCAAACAAATAATAACAACTTGTATAACAGAATTTAACCAAACCTTATATCAATAAATTAAATTAACCTTATATTAATAGAAAGAGAATGGCAGGGAACAGTGTTCCATACAGATATGATATGCATGCAATGTTTGAGGTAATCATCAAGGTCTGAAAAATCTGGAATAAAAAATGTTTTTGGTCCCTACACAAGCCAAGACAAATTAAACATTGTCTATCACATAACATGTGCAGTGGGAATCTACTTTTCTCTTTGTTCCTTGCATTTCCAGCAAATAGGTTGGAAAGGAGGCCAACTCTAGTTTGCCCTTTGAAAGCAAATTTTTTTATAATAATAATAATAATATAACTTGTTGATATGAATCATGATATGACCCTATTAATGTTGCTTGATTATAATAATCCACCACCCCATGCTGGAAATGTTTGGTTATGGCTTAATGATGGTACTTATAATAATCTCATGATAATTTTTAATATGTTATCATCTTTTCTTTTTCTTTATTTTTTAAAATAAAAACTAACTCTTTTTTAAGTTAATTTAGTGTTCATTGTAGTTATATTTAGGTATGACAACAAAATTCATATAATATTCACCTGAATCTATTTTAAGTTAGACGGAAAAAATCTACTACGATTGAATTTGAGATATGATTTGAGTTTTTTCGATGAGTCTTATAATAGAGACACTCTATCTAGACTATGATCATCTCCTTCTATTTTTTCTTTTCAAATCTTTCCTTCACTAATGTTTCTCTCTCTCATTCATATTTCATCTATCTTCTTTAATTTATGATTTTTTATTCATTTTCTCTTTTATCTCACATTTGTTTTGTGTGAAGAAAAGAAATGAGGGAAGAAGAGGATCCAAAGTGGTTGTATGATCAATGCATTAATATTTTGATTTTGATTTAATTATTTAAAAAATTTAAAATGTATGTTTGAAAATTTTCAAAACTGTATTTTTTTTTTAAACTTGTAATTTAGTTTGATGTTGGAAAAACAAACTATTTCTTTTTTAAAAAAATTGATTGTTTGAGCGGAACAGAGATATCCGAACCCAACTCAAACTCATTTGGGACAAGTTTGAGTTCAATTCTCCATTTTCATTTTATGATCGGGACAATGATTTATTAAGGATTCAAGTTTGAGTATGGAAAAGGTAAAAATTGTTCCTATACCGTCTCGTTGTCATGCTTAATTATATCCTATCCGAGGGATTAGTTATTGTAGTTCTACAAAAATGATATTTTACAAATTTAGATACTTATTTTAGAATTGGGATTGAACTTAACTTATTTCTATAAAACTGACTTGTAAGGTGAGGACAATCTAAAATTGATAAACACTACACATGTTATATCTCTAAGCAATGTAGAACTAAATCCACCCCTTAAAATCAACACAATGAAAGTATTGGATGTTGTAATGAAGACAAGGCAAATGTCGCAGTTTAACGACTAGTGCCGGACCACAAGAAGGCCGAATTTCCAATACAATCACTCATGCTTTGACTTGTATGAGCTTGAAGAGTGCACGATGTGAGAAGCCCAACAACATATTTAGGACAGACTATGATAACATCTTAGAAGTTGGGTTGGGCATAACTTTTCTCTACAAAAAAGAGTCATATGGTAAAGGCTTTCCAAACATTATACACGTTACACATACCATATCTTTAAGCATTGTGGGACTAAATCAATCCCTTAAAACCAAACATGATAAAGGTGTTGATAGACGCAATAAAGGCAAGCCAAATGTCGTAATTAAGCGACAAGAGAACTATAAGGATTTTACAAATGCGTCATTTACCATTTCTTTTCACCCACCAAACACAATAGTGATGGGTGTGAGGGGGTGTTAAGAGTCTCACTTCAGACAATATGTGGTCTGCATATATGTTTATAAGTGACAGACAATCCTTACCTTACAATTTTATAGGAATGAGTTAGGCACAAAACACAATTCTAAGATGGTAGTAGAGTTCAGTTCATGATCTATTGGACCGATTGATATTAGGTTTATGTTAACGGTTCATCCACCATTTATATCCATGCACGAAACCCAATATTGTTGTGCATGAGATTGTGTGATAAAAGTTTCTTATCAGACAATATGCGGTATATATATATATATATATATATATATATATATATATATATATATATATATATAAGAGATGACAATCCTCACCTTAAAAATTAATTTTAGAAAGTTAAGTTAGACTCAAACCACAATTCTAAGTATACAACTATTAAACACATTATAGAATATTCGAAAAAGTTAGTTTATCTAATTGATCGTACCTGATCAGATGGATCTTCAAGGCCTGCAATGAATTGAGTCTTGTGTGAACTAGGGGGTTGTACCTGCAAGGTACTCTGATGTCAAAGTAAGAAGGAGAATCAATCAGAGTGCAAGCACAAGGTGAAAGAGAGAGTGAATGATGTTACCTGACCCTCCAGTGAAAGAGGATATTTATATCCCTCAGCGCTGGGCCAAGATCTCGCTATTGGACTGGATGCCCAGGCCCAATTCAGAGACTGCCAAGATTCTACGTGGATAGTGGAGACCAGCACATGGTCTTCATCCTACGTCAACCATTCCGAATCTTAAGGGGAGACGTAGTCTTTTAGGGAGAGCGCGGACTCCGCTTAATCTGGAAGGTTGGGAATGAAGGAACCCTACGAGGAGGAGGGTCCTCGGTGGAATGAGCGGATATAAGTGCTCGCAGGGAACACCTCTCCAGGGTCGGGCATATGCCTTTACCCGGGTCATGTCCTGCTCGACCTAGAGCTAGTGGAGTCGAATGACCGAAGGCCATAAGTTTACGCCTGGCTGAAGAGGAGGCTACGCGTTTAATCCAACGGACCGAGCATTGGTCTAGTCCATAACCCGATTGAATTTGGACCATAGTCTAATTGGGTCAGGCCTCGGTCCAGTCCAAAACACTAATTATTGTGGAAACTTAAAATTTCACATAAATTAAAGATAAATTCTTATTACAGTTTATAGAAAAATGACATTGTTAATCTTACAAATTGATTTTATTTTCTAAGAATGAATCCATTTATAAAATAATGCAAAAGATAATGACGAAGAATTAACGGTGTAAACTCGCAATCTATAGGAATTAATCTCTTATATTTTATATAAAAATTTAATATGATATCAAATTACAATTTTTTTGTTTATCTAATCTACTTGTTCTTTGATAAAAAACAATTGTTTTGATCCTTCAAAACCATTATTATTTACATCCAAGTAAAAATTCCTTCATTTTTCTTGTAACATGCTTACTTGATAGCAACAATTAATATAAGTTTGTTCAAAGAAGGTTTATCTAATGTTATCTAATGTTAAGATCATTGGATCCATCGTACCAATATAGTTCCTTCGTGGCTTCTTAAAACAATTTCAAACAATATTCGCAAGTCCATCCTTTGGTATGATCACACCTTCTTTTTAAAAGAAAATCTTAAAAAGTGTTTTTTGCAAAGGGATGTGTGGGAGATTGTTGATATAGAGTAAACCTTAGCACTTGTAAAAACTTGCAAAAAAAAATTCTTTCAATAGACCCATATGAATAATCATGAATATGAAGTTATGCAATTAATTCTTGTAGCGCAGAACCACTGCATCGAAAGTCAAAATTGAACCACAAACATTGTTGGAATGACAAAGGCTCTATCTAGTCCTCGCAACGGATTTCAAACAAGAGTGATTTCCTCAACAAAATTAGCTAGACAAATGGAACTTAAGGTTTTGTTTGGAAGTTTGGAGGGTAGGGGAGGGGAGGACTTTGGGAAATAGGAAGAATTGAGTGAAAAGAATAAAAAGATTTTGGATAGGAGGGTTTTGGAGGGTTTGATTTTATTAATAATACCAAAAACCTCATAAAATAAGAGAACTCAAAAATTGTATTGAAAAAGGGTTTTGGAAGGCTTTACATAAATTTTTCAAATATCATTTAGGTTGTTATACTATTTTGAAAATTAATAATTTAGTAATGATAATGGCTCTTTTATCATTCTAAACAAAATTATTTTTTCAATAAATGTCAAATATTTTTCTATATTTTTTTAAAATTTCGTTTTTAAAAACCTTTCCCTCTCCTCCCCTTCAAACCTGCAAACATAGCGTAAGAAAAACATTCAAGGAGTAAGTGAGTCACTAAGTTTCTATCACACAAATATCTTTGCACTTTGGCGTAAGATTTCTATTTATAAAATCATTTACGCACTTGGTAACTTATAGTGTTATGCGTTTCTCTTTTTCATAGTTGTGTCTCGTAAGGGTATCGCTGAATGATAAATAATTCTTACTCATTTATTTTTCTTCATGCGAGTGATGTAGAATTATATTAAATCACATATTTAATAATATAAATATAGAAAGCGATATATAATAATGTATCAATGTTATTAAAGTGACGAGAATGTTATGCAATTTAACAAAATTGATAATGAACACATGTATAATTATCATTTCGTCCTTATATCAACGTTGGACACAAGACATAGCATGTGTCGCCTTTGTATAGTTTGATATATACTTGTGATACTCAAGTAAACTTAGTAGAAATAATTAAGTTTATAATTCATATTGCCTTGTTTTGGCATTGTCTTGCATTTTAAAATCCACAATGCTAAGAGTCTATATCGGATAATGTATGGTCCGAGCATGTTCTTATAAGTGGGGATAATCCTCATCCTATAAGCCAGTTTTGTAGGGATGAGTTAGGCCCAACCATATTTCTTAACATGGTATCAAGAGTTTCATTTAAGATCTAGTGAGCCACCTGCTATTAAGTTTCCACTATCATGCCACCCATCATTTATTTATGCGCTCCAGATATTCAGTCCAAGGCGTGAGAGGGTGTGTTAGGAGTCCCGCATCGAATAATATATGACCTGAACATGTCCTTATAAGTGTCAATCCTCACCCTACAAGCCAGTTTTGTAGAGATGAGTTAGGTCCAATTATATTTCTTAACACACTCTATTAAGGGCTCCTCAAATATTACTCATGTTAGGTAGGAGAGACAAATCCTTTCTGTGTCATTCATATCTCTCTATATAACTTATGGAATTTCTAATTAACCAACTTCATAGTTGTCTTGTTACAAACAACGTTTCACAATAATAAAGTGCACAACTCCTAATGACTTACACCATTATGACTATGAAAATAAATTATGTGTGGAACAAGTACTCGAATCCATATCATAGTAGAGAGAAACACACAATTTTTTTATGCAGTTTGGTCCAATTACCTGTGTCTACGACTATAGAGCAACTATAGTTTCATCTTATTGATTCGTCCTGAATTTCACACATTAGGGTTTCAGTGTTACAAGTACATATATGGATACTAATGATCTAGATTACAATAATACCCATAAATCGTACCACAGGGACCTAAGCCCCTCGCACACCCCAGTTGCACGGTCTTAAATCGAACTCTACATTGCTTCCCAAGAATACAATACTTAAACAATCCAATTGTGAAACTGCGAACAGGTACCCTTCATCAAACTCCTCTTATGTAGTTCCATCATCCCATGTTCATGAGATGGCCTAAGTGCATATGCCATAGTTTGGTTGCACCATTATCAATTTCAACAGATGCTACATCATCCATAAATGTGCTCCCCAATAACTTATAAACATTGCATGCAATCCTCCTTCCCATCATCAGTATCATTGCACCCTTGTTAACCCTCATGATGTCTATATCTCCATATGACCAAAATGAATAAGCATTCGCTTGAAGTGTACCTAGAGAAATTAAATTCTTCCTCAATTTTGGAACATAACTCACCTTACTGAATGTGCGCACGTCACTATCATCAAAAGCAATTTTAATTTTCCCCTTTCTTATGATGGTACAAGTTTTATCATAAAATAAATAGACAAAACCAAAATCATCTGATTTAAAAGTGTTGAACCACTCCCGATGCAGTGTCATATGGTAGGAGCATCCAGAATCAAGGATCCACGCATTAGTGCAGTTTGTAGATGAAACGTAAACCAAATCCTCTTCATTGCAGGAACTATCTGTCTGAACTACATTTGTTGAACCACTATTGTCTAAATTGTTGCATAGTCCCTCCTCCAATGGCCATTTTGCTTGCAACCATAACATCATGCTATTTTTCTATCCTTGGACTTGAAACTTTTTTTCTAAAACCCACTGCCTTACCCTTGCCTCTGCCACGATCTTGACCTCCCATCGCAAACAAACCTTCACCTGAACTTCCTCAACTTTCCTCTACACTTTGGTGACGTTGTGCATGTTAAAAAGGGTAGAGGAAATAGAATCCAGCGTGATTATTTCATTCCCGTATATGAGAGTGATCACCAAGTAATCATAAGAACTTGGTATAAAGCATATCACAATAATGACTTTATCCTCATCGTCAACCTTCACACTAAGCCGTGTCAAATAAGCGAGGATGTTGTTGAAAATGTTGACATGAGCCTATAAATCGTCTCCTTTTTGCATCTTTAGACTATAGAGACGCTACTCTGTAAACAGTTTGTACATGATTTTCTTGGACATGTTCTGATTTTCCAATTTATCCCAGACATCCTTTTGAGTTATGAGGTCTAGGATATGATTAATCACGTCATCAGAAACGCAAAGTCTTATCAAACTTGCGGCCTTCTCCATCCCCTTGTTCTAATCAATGGTTCTGATGTCCGTCAATTTCTCATCATGAAGCTCCTTCTATAAACCTTGCTGAGCCAACACATCCTTAACCCTCATTTGTTATAAACCGAAATTTCCCAATTCGTCGAACTGAGTCACTTCGAATTTTGCACGTATAGGATTAAGCATCATTTGATAACAATTGTTGGAACAAGTACGCGAATACAAATCATAGTAGAGATAAACAAACTAAAACATTGTTCATGCAGTTCCGCCAAATTACCTACATGTGCGACTATAAAGGAGTTATAATTTCGTCTTATTGATTCGTTCTGAATTTTACGCATTAGGGTTTTAGTGTTACAAGTATATATAGGGATACTAACGATCCATATTACAATATGAGCCTCGGCCTCGACCCTTACCCACTTAACATTACCTATGAGTCAAACTCAACATTATGACACTTACATAACCCTATGTAGTATTCTTATTGTGGATTAATTTATTATATATAATACTCTTAATATTTATACATATGTAAAAACTTGATATATCTCAGACATCACGAGATGTGGAATCTCTGCAAACTACTATTCTCGTGTTTAATAATAAAGTTTAATTATAAATATTTTAAGCAAATTGTTTTTATGTTTAATTGAATCTCACAACTAATGCATACTTAATATTTGATTAAATAGATTAACTATTATAAAATATTCATTAAAAAAATAGAATTCTAAAATGCCATATATATATTCTAACTAGACGTTTACCCATGGATAAGTTTTATTTAATTATTATTGATAAGTATTAAAACTTAAAAAAATAATGTATGATATATTTGTATGATTTTTTTTATATTAATTGTATTTGTTAGAAAAAATTTATCAATAATTTAATAATTTGTATTTTAAATATAATTTTAAAAAAAGAAAAAATATAAAGGTTTAAACATAGTAAAATTTAAAATTAGTATTAAAAAAACTAATAAATAATAGTCCTCTTATTATCATAATTGGTGTAGACAAAAAACTGTCACTTATTAACCTATGTTTTATAAATGAGCTGGTTTTGTACATATAAAGATTCAAAATAACAAAAACTGATTAATAAATGGATAAGTTTGATTTTTTATTTAGTTAAGTAAATGAAACAGGTATTATATTAACTTACTACTTAAAATAATATTTAAAAACGAAAAAATGGATTAATCAGGGGAGAAGATTAAATTTTTTAATTAAATTTTTTTATTTAATTATGTAAATGAAAACATGGGGTATGGGGTTATTTTTTAAAATATTTTGTTTTATAAAATAATTAAAAACGTGGGATAAAATAATTTTATTTTTTTATTTAATAAAGTCATTGAAAACATGGGATTAACATTTTTAAGTTTAGAAATTATTATTTAATTAAGGGTTAAATATGTTTTTAGTCCCTCCAAATAAGCGACCCTTCAATCTTAGTCACTCTAAATATGTGACCCTTCAATTTTAGTCCCTATAAAAATTCTCTTTAAATAATCGTCCCTGTAAAGTTTTATGTTCCTAAAAATAGCCCCTCCTGTTAGTTTCATCTAACGGAGGCCAACGTGGCAAGTATTTATGTTGCGGACGCGGATTTTTTCAAACTATTATTTGCCAGCGCGAATTAGTTGATAAGATCTTCAAATTACATTTAGCCCACTTAGGTCATTTTGTAAACTTAAACAAATGAAAGATATTTCATTTTCTTGAAGTTGAGAGTGTGAAGCCCTAGTATTCTCCTTCGTCTGCGTGCATTGAAAACTATGGTGGTCCCATTCGTTTTCCTTTGAGTGCGTTAAAAAACTCTGGTGGTCCCAACAACAACATCGTTGTCGTTGCTTGGTGTTCCCTCGTTTCAGTTGTAGTGGTCCAGCTCTTGTCGGATTCTGTGGTCCCGGGTACTTGTTACAAATTTAGTATTGTTAGTGGTTAAATAAAGAATCATTGTTATGGTATTAATACTTGTTTCGTATTTGTATATAACTAGAATTTGTAGTTCATAAGTAGTTTTTTTTGTAGTATTTGACCTAATTTGGTAAATTTTAATTGAAGTTAATTTACTGTTCAGGTAATGGCCAAATTTAAGGTTGTTTTTTTTACACAAAGGGCTGGTTTGTAAAAGACCCTGACCTAAAATATGATGGTGGAGAAGTTTTTGCATTTAGTAATTTAGATCCCGATTATTGGTCTCATTTTGAAGCATGTGACATAGTGAAAGAGATGGACCTTGAGTTTGATGTTAATGCTGTTAAATTGTGGTGGAAACACGATGAAGGATGCCTTAAAGAAGATTCAAAACCATTTAGGGATGCTTCTGAGTTATCTGCATATGCTATTGGAAACAAGTGTTCAAGTGATATATTTTGTGAGCCAAAACTAGTTAAGGGAGATGCAACTTTTATGGATATGGTTAGAGAGAAAGTCAAGGGTAAGAAGACATGTGATGAGGAGGATGAAAAATCAAGTGAAGGCAGTGGTGACAAACCAAGCCATTAAGGAGATTAAATACAGAAATTGAGAAAACTGCTAGTTGGGCAACAACTTATGCTGGTAGGTTAACTTTCCAAGTCACACATGTGTTGTTTACTGATAGATTTATGGTGGATTTAGAAAAAAACATGCTCATGCAATTATTGGGAACGAGACAGATAATATGTCTAGACAAGTGTTGCCTACACAGGTAAGTCAGACTAGCAGGGTTCATTTGGCAAGTCAGACTGGCAAGTCACTAAAAAAAAGGGTAACCTAATAACATTAACTTTTTGTGTCTTCTTGTTTATTTAAGAGTGTCTATAATAATACTTGTAGCTGTCTCTAACAGGGGAGGCATAAGGGATCGATCAATAATATCACATGTCAAACTGGAACTTCCAAAAATGGGAAAAAAAGCCCATTCAAAGAAGAAAAAAAAGTCAATGGTGAAGGAACTTCCAGACAGGTACCAAATGAGAATGAAGAAATCAATGAAGTAGGAGCTGCAACTGATATACCATAAATTAATGAAGTATGAGCTGCTATTGATGTACTTCAGGTAAATGAAGAAGGAATTGCAACTGAGGAACCAAAAGTTAATGAGGAAGGAGCTGCTGCTGAGGTACTAATCATCAGTGGCTAAGGTTCTGTCATTGATGAACAACCTACACGGTTTTCTTATATGGATAAGTCATTTTTGGATAAGTTTTGTGAATGAGATGTGAAATCTTTGGCTGTATTGTTGAGAGATGATGATGTTTTGGACATTCAACCTTTGAGTGTTGACACATCACCTATCAAGCCAAGTGAACCAATTCCAAGTGAATAACCTCAAACTGAACCAAATACATTTCTTCCAAAGTCAAGTAGTGTCAGGTGTTCGTTGGTAAAGCTCCAAAAGCAAGCAAAAACAGACCTTTCAAGTCCCTAGGATCATCACATCACCAATCAAGCCAAGTGAACCAATTCCAAGTGAATAACCTCCAACTGAACCAAATACATTTCTCCCAAAGTCAAGTAGTGTCAGGTGCTTCTTTGTTAAAGCTCCAAAAGCAAGCAAAAACAGACCCTTCAAGTCCCCATGATCATCATCACCAAAGACAATATGTAGTGAACCAATGAGTACCGAATAATCTGAGTATATTCATTCAATTTAAATTACTGTGTCTTTTGTATGTTGCTTTCTATCTAAGGTTAAGATGTCTAAACCAAAGACCAAGTTCAAGAAACATGCTCATATGACAGGTGAAAGAAGAAAGAGTGACAGGTTAAGGTCCCTAAGAATAATGAGTATTTTTGGCCTTGGTAAAAAACTTGATGATCCTTTGGTGATCGTTGAAGAGGAAACCATGGAAGAAGTTAATGTTGGTTGTAGGATGTCAAACACTTGGGAAGATATTTGCAAGGGGCTTACTCATTGAAGATGCAAACAAGAAGCTTTCTGTTGTGTCATATTTTGAACAATATTTACGCATTGTAATAATGGAACAATTTGTATTTTGATATGTATTGACTTTAATGTCTTGGATATGTAAGGAGATGTAACGTACTGCTATTTTTATATTTTGAGATGTAATGTACTACTGTGTTGAAATGTTATGCAGAAGTTATAAAATTTTGAAATGTTAGGCAAAAGTTATGGTTTATGTCCACCTAATGTCAATATTATGGTTAATGTTATGTAAAAATTATAGGTCATATTATATTATAGTTACATGTCAAAATTATAGAAATGTCTTGTCATGATTTGAATTATAGGTCATACTGAATTATATGTCATAATAAATAATCAAATTATATGAATGATATGTCATGATCTATCCTAAGGTAAATAACCAAATTATAGGTCATACTGAATTATAGGTCATGATCTGTCAAAATTATAGGTCAATGGTATATGACAGATGCATAATCAATAAGACCAAATTATAGGAATGAGCTATACCTAATCAATTAAACCATACCAATTGAAAATTAAAAACTCGATTATATCTTTCCAATTGAAAGCTATGTCATTGCACAATACATCATTAACCAAACTGCATTACAAACTTATAAAAGAAACAATTGAGGATTTCAGCATTTACACTTCAATAACAAATACATGTTGAACATAAATGAAAATGCAAAACAAATTGACTTCAAATTTTCATAAAAAGCCTTTGTCTTCATCTTGATATGCAATTTCGTGTTCTTCTTCATTGAAGTTTCATACAGCTCCTTCAAAATTACCCTATTTTTATTATTTTTTTATTTAATGAAGTCATTAAAAACATGGGATTACCATTTTTAAGTTTAGCAATTGTTATTTAATTAATTATTGATAAAAATATGAATTATAATGTGGAATTAAAAGGTTTTTTTTAATTTTTAATTAAATTAAGTAATTAATATCGTGGGATTTCCATTCTTAAGTTTTGAAATTTTTATTTAATTAACTATTGATGAAAATATGATTTAAGATAATGATTTATTAATTAATAGTATAATGTAATTTAACTTTGACAAACAAATAATGACATTTAAAAAAATCAATAAATGGATAAGTTTTAACAAAAAAATGACATTTAAAAAAATAGTAAGTTAGTGGGGGTAATCATCAAAGAAATGGCTAGTTAGTGGATAGTTATCAAGGAAATAATATTTTATTAATTGAATTAAAAATAATTAATTAGTGATGTAAATAATAAAATTAAGACTTAATTGCAACTTTGGTCCTCCTACTAGTAAGAATTACACATCTACCAGACCATCATTTATAAAGTATGAATTCATTTTTCAATTGGTTGACATTCACATAATTACAAATATAGTCTAATAATATGCACCAACTTTAAGCACTTATTCGTACTTATAATAAATCGTACAATTGATTCTCTAACTTCGATTATATTAAACAGGAGCAAAAGAAAGTTTTAAAAGATGAAGATTAAAATTAGAAGCCTACAACTGATATTTTATAAATATGTCACATCTACCGTGGATCAATGCGTGCAAGGATCTTCATTGCAATGAACAATCTAGAGTTGTTAAATTGAGAAATAAAAAAATTCTTAGATTAATATACTTGACCAATAGAGTATTAAGTCTTTAATGTTAAGCGAATTTTGTTAAAAAGATTCAACAAATATTTGTAAGCTTTTAACGATTATAAAATATTTGTAACTTATTCTCATTTATAAAAATAATTATATCAACTTGTCAAAATTGTAGTAACAATAAACTTTTTTTACGATTTAAAAAAAATATGAAACTTATTCCCATTTATAAAAATATTTGTAAAAATAATTGTATCAACGGTAAACTTTTTAACGATTATAAAATATTTGTAAATTATTCTCATTTATAAATATAATTGTATCACCATTAACTTTTTTACAATTTAAAAAAAAATATAAGTAACTTATTCTCGTTTATATAAATATTTGTATCAATAGTAAATTTTGTAACGATTATAAAATATTTGTAACTTATTCTCATTTAAAAAAAAATAATTGTATCAATAGTAAACTCTTTTTCGTTTATAAAAATATTTGTAACTTATTCCCTTTTATAAAAAATATTATATTAACGGTAAATTTTTCCCATTTATAAAAATATTTGTATAAAAAATACACTTATTATTGTTTATAAAAAAATTGTAACAAATAAATATTAAAATCATATTATATCATTCACAAAATCAAAAGATATCACATATTGTAATGAAACTATATTATCTTTTTTTTTACTAAAAAGATATTCATTCATTCAAATTGAAAAATACATCGATCATTACAATCAATAAATGACTATTATGATATTTTATGATAAAAAATTGTATGACAATAAAATAAATCAATTTAGAGAGATGAAAGACAAAAAGTCGTTATATATATTTTAAAAGTAAAAACAGTATTTAATTCTATAATTAAATACTATTAAATAATAAATTAAAATTAAAATTAAAAATAAAAATAAATATAATTTATTAAAATCAATTGAGAAATTTAATATTATTGTTTATTTACATAAACACTAAAAGTAGCAAAAAGTTAATGTTATATACCAACAATTAAATCAAACATGAATCTCTAAATTAATACTAATAAGTGAAAACCAATGACCCAAGATAACTAAAAAATCCTATTATCTAAACAAATATTGAAAAATGGATATTAACTAAATAAAATAAATAATTAAAAAATAAAAAGGTTTAATGAAAAGAGAACAAATAGAGTATCACTTACTTTAAATGGATCAACAATATTCTTTAAAAAAAAAAGATTAATTACTATGCATTGTCAGTGTAAAATGCTTTAAACAATTAGTGCATCACAACTATTCAAAAATATTATTTTATAAATAAATAAAATAAAAAATAAATTTCAATAAATATTTAACGGTCACGATTCATTGACGGTGTAAAATTGTTTTACACGGTCTGTGCATATTAATTAAATTCTTAAAAAAATAGAGTAACACTTTTAATTTATCATTCAACAAATTTTAAATTATAAAAAATTTAATTTGAATTTTTGTTTCGATTTAGTATTTTTATAACTCAAAATTTTTTCAATCTTTAATTAACATTATATATATTTAGAATATTAAAATAATGTTAAATTTTGTAATATAATATTTTACTGCACCAACTATAATTAATAAAATGGTCCATTAATTGAGGCCAATTTTTTTAAAATGGATGGTAATGTTTTAAATTTAAATATACTTCATAAATATTTGTGACTTATTCTTGTTTCATAAAATAACTGTATTAGTAGTTGAATTATTTCCATTTCTAAAAATATTTAGAACTTATTACCATTTATAAAAATAATTGTATCAACAGAAATTTTTTTCCTCTTTATAAAAATATTTATAACTTATTCTCGTAAAATTGTTCCGGTTTATACAATTGAATTAATTAATTAATATTTTAAATGTATCCCGTAAACTAAAATATGTGTATTCTTGATTAAATAATAATTAAAAATAAAATGAACCAATTAAAAATGCCATAAATTTAAATGTATTCCGGATTATATTATTAGTATTTATTATTACTATGCAATATTTATTATTACTATATAGTGTTATTGTTTAGTACATTATTAGTATTTAGAGTGAAGACTCATTTTAGTCCCTCACAAAAACTGCAGAGGTCATATTAGTCACTGAGAAAAAAAAAGTCCGAGCCATATTATTATTAGTCCCTCTAGTAAATTTTTTTTCAAATAAGTTTTTCTTACTTTTGAACTATGTCTGGACTATTAGTGAAGACCCATTTTAGTCCCTAACAAAAAAGGGAGAGTCCAAATCAATCTCTAAGAAAAAAATCCCTATTTAATCTCATACAAAATTTAAAATTTAACTGAACCATGTTAGTCCCTCTTTTAATATTTTTTTCAAATATTTTTTTTTTCTATTTTTAAATCGTGATTAGACTTGACAAGATAAACCTGCTTTCAGAAATTGAGTACGGGTCAGAGGTTGAGTTTCTTTGCACATGGTCTTCAGAGTCTGAGTTTCCACCAGAAGCTGGGTTACCTAGTTGTGAGTCATCAGAATCTTATCATTCAGGATTTGAGTCATCAGATTCTGATCTTTTAACCAATTTTCTTCCGACATAACATGTGTATTATTTTCGCCACAAGTATTAAAAGTAAAAAATTATTCTAAATCACCCTAGTAGCATAACTAAACCATTCTAAAAGATCATTAACAATCGAAACAATAACAACACCTAATACACAAGAAAACCATAGTCACCCACCCATAAGTCTGATAATAAACCCAACAAAGAAAACAACGTTGTGGTATCGCGATAATTTATCTACAATTCTTTCACAAATGATTTAAAATCAACAGTAGTAAAATATGAGTCCAGTCACAGTTTATAAATAAGAAAAATCAATTTGAAAAAAAAATACTAAAAGAGTGACTAACATGACTTGATTAATTTTTGTAAGAGATTAAATAGAGAACTTTATTTTCTCAGGAACTAATTTGGACTCTCTTTTTTTTTGTGAGGGACTAAAATGGGTCTTCACTGGCAGTAAGTCACGGTTCAAAAGTAAGAAAAAACCGGTTTGAAAAATATATTAGTATAGGGACTAACATGGCTCGGTTAAATTTTGTAAGGGATTTAATAAGGACTTTTATTTTCTCAGGGACTAATCTGGCCTATGCATTTTTTGTTAAGGACTAAAATAGACCTTCACTTCTTCTGTATCCTTTAGAGAGGGGTGATTTAGGATCAATTTTGATTCAAAATCACTCCTCCAAATCGTTCTTGTTTCTCTATTAGTTAAATAAGTGATTTTCACATATATTTAGTGGTTTTTTTTTTGCGATTTCGTCATTTTAGTGTGTCGTTGTTTATTTTGATTTCCCGTCTTTATGCGGTGTATTTTGCTTTTTTGTCTTTGTGCGCAGTGTTCATTTGTTTCAGGTTGAAAGATGAGTTTCGATCTAGTGCAGATCCTATCTATGACTTTGGTGCCATTAACGCTACAGATCTGGAGACATGAATATTTCAGACATTTCAATATAGTCATAATTATATTCGTAGGCATATGCAATTTGCCGTTTTATGCT
The DNA here is from genome assembly GCF_029867415.1 of Vicia villosa. Classification (NCBI taxonomy): domain Eukaryota; kingdom Viridiplantae; phylum Streptophyta; class Magnoliopsida; order Fabales; family Fabaceae; genus Vicia; species Vicia villosa. The sequence continues at coordinate 94,590 of NW_026705878.1, read as the reverse complement.
ATTAACATGGATGCTGTGAGTTTGTTTGCAGATTCATCCTTTTTGTTTTTGGCGATTCTTAATTTGTATTGCAACAATGTACTCTATCGATTAGAATGAATGAATATTTTATTTAGTCAAAAAAAAAAAATAGACCTTCACTCTAGTATTTTTTATTACTATATAGTATTATTGTTAATTTGTTGGAAAAAAAATATATGAATCAATTAATGTCAATTAAAATGTAATCAATTTCATTTATTGAGATCTTAAATTTAGTTTATTCCCCTTTTGAATTCAAAGTTTTCATTATAGTATTAAAATGAAAATATTAATAATTTTAATTAAATGAGCTATCTTGACTAATACATATCTTAATCTTTAAAAATACACACTCCATTGAACACAAAATGAAAATCATAAAATATACTTAAAATATTATCTTGATTACACAAAATTTTTTTTTTTTACTTAAAGCATGTTACATCGAATCAACATGCACATGCACATGTTGTCATACAAATCAATATGGTTGGAACCTTAAGGTTATTTGATCATTCAATCAAGTGGAGAGTTAATAGACCACAAAACTGTTGAAAATCAAAATATAGAAATTATAAGATGAAAAGAATAGTTGAAATAAATAAAAAAAAAACATGTAGAAATTTGATAACATGTATTAAGTAGAATATATCAAACATGTTAGAATTCATCAACCAATTTGCTATGGATATATTAAACTCATGAGCCAAAAACAGGCATGAGAGATCCCAACTGAAAAAAAGGTACACATGTGATTAAAAAAATTATAGCCATAACAAATTCATTTGCTACTGATAATAGTGAATATGCATAACTTTACCATCAAACAATATTCTATTAATTTCTACTACTAAATGTGACTATACTTTAAAACAACATACACAGGAGATAATATCAAACACACAAATATACAAACATCAAAAATTAAAAACCAAATAATTTTTTTTATCATTCCTAAATTTCCTTCCCTATAACAAAATCACATAACGATTGAAACAAACTGAGATCGAAAACCTCAATTAGGATTCATAAAAACCTCTATCATCACCATATACCTGTTTTTGAGTACCGATGCTCTTTTTCTGCAACTTTAAGTCAAAATTTTAAAATATCAGAATACAAATCAATAGAGGTTACAAATAGTGGACTATAAACCAAAAATAGGTTATGAAAATAGCATTAGAAAACATTAAAAAAAGATTATGTAAGAAAGGTGAATGAATATATTGAATTGTGGAAGAAAATTTTGTATGGATTTTTTGCTGATTCATAATGGTTTGTTGGGATTCTTTAGGGTCTGTTTGGTTCAAACGAGGGGGAGGGGAGGGGAGAGATTTTAATGGAGGGAAGGGGAGGGGAGGGGAGAGATTTTTATTAATTATATGTATGTTTGGTTCAAACGAGGGGAGGGGAGGGGAAGGAAGGAATTTTAGTTAAAAATATGTTTGGTTCACGAGGGGAGGAGAGGGGTTTTATTAATAATTGACATTTTTATCCTTATAATCTTATATAACCGATATGATATTCAAATGTGAAAATTTTATAAATAATTTTTTGGAAATAATACTTGTAATGTTGAGTGATTAAAAATTTATAACTTACCACGTAACGTTAAAAAAATTGATTACACTTGATAAATAGTATAACTTTCGACGCAAAATTATAAATCCGTTGATAATAACTTTTGAATACATAAAATAACTTAATGTTATATATATATATATATATATATATATATATATATATATATATATATATATATATATATATATATATATAAAATAAAATAAATGAATGGTTTAAAATTTTATATTAAAAATATATATAATAGAATACATAATAAAATTAAAAAAATTAATATAAATAAACATAAAAATAATAATAATAATAAAAAATAAAAAACTTTAGTGATTATAATTTTTACTAAATAAAAATAATAATTTAAAGGTAAAGAATAATTATAATGAATCGATATAAGCAATAGAGAAAAATAATAAAAAATAAAGAAGCAGACGAAAGAAAATAATAATTTTGAAATAATAAAATAAAATTGAGGGTATTTTAGTAAATATATTAATTTATTAAATATTAATAATCACATTCCCTCCCCTCCCCTCCGAATCCCTCCAATTCGGGGGGACGCAAAAATTGTGATATGGAGGGATTTTGTTCCCTCCCCTCCCTTCCTCTCCCCTCCTAATAATTGAACCAAACACATTTTTTTATAAACATTCCCCCCCCTCCCCTCCCCTCCATTTACCTCGAACCAAACACACCCTTAAAAAGAATGAAGCAATAGTAGAATGAAGGGTGAGTATATAACAAAGAGATAGAATAGAGAGACCATAGGTGGGTGAGTATATAATAGAGAGATAGAATAGAGAGACCATAGGTTTATAGTTAACCTAAATAAAAAGTTGTTGGATTACTTTTCAATGTCTTGGAAGATAAAAAATCTAGATTATTGAGGTAAAAGATGTATTGAGAAAATGTAAAAAAAAATGAAATTATTAGGCATGACAAATGTTGCAAATTGAAATCATTAGGCATAGAAAATAAATGATAAGTAATAATTAGGGGAATGCAATTACCTTTAGATCCCCGATTATCATTCTCAAATTGGTGATTAGAGGGTTAATTAAAGAATTTACTATGTAATCTACTTTATTATATTAAAAGTAGACTTTATCATATTAAAAGCAGATAGATGAATTTATCAATATTTTTCATAAATACTAAATACATTATAAAATGTATTGAATAAAATTTATGCAATTTAAATGAATACTATAATTAAAAATAAAATTATTTCAGATTATATTAAACAAATATTTTAGTTTCTTTTTACAAATCAAGCTGTTATTTTAGAATAAAGAATACTGTTTTAAAAAATGGATTCACTCCCTTATTATAAGTACTTGTAATTTTTATGGGTATATTATTTTTAACACCAAATTAAAATATGTCATAAATATTAAAATGTAATATACTCTTTTTGTTAATTGGTCTTAAACAAAATCTAGAATCTATATAATAGATTTTAAAATTATTTTCTAAATAGATTATTAGACTTTATTTTTTTAACTTGTTTTTTGTCATTTTTAAAAATGAATTGTCACTTAGTCAAAAAAAAAATTGAATTGTCACAAACAAATAGAACATTTATTGTTAATTAATTTGATTTTACATATTTTTAATGAATTTTGATAATATGATTCTATGACTATGATCTTTGAAATGCTACAATCAAGACAAATTATTTCTACACTCGGTGAGTTTGTTTTTGATTTTCCAGAGTGATATAATATGAATATTATTTTAATGACATATGTTTCCTTATTTTCCAGAGTGATACACTTCTTTGCTTATAAAAATATAATATGAATATTATTTTAATGACATATGTTTCCTTATTTTCCAGAGTGATACACTTCTTTGCTTATAAAAATATAATATGAATATTATTCGCCATTAATTATAATATTAAAGGCTAATTTCACTATTATTATTATGGCTAACAAATTTTTTTATAAACAAAATGTATCAATTGAGTTTAAATATGATATAATATTTATAAGCATTCATCATTAATTACAATATTAAATGCTAATTTCATTATTATTATTATTATTACATAATGTATTAATAAAGTTTAAATATGATATAATATGTAAAGTCGATTCATATCCTTCATGAATTCCAAAGCCATCCTTTCAATTTGGATTTCACATCATCTAATAATTTTTCAGAATAACATCACCAACTTGTAATCATTTTACCAATCAAGTGAAGGCAGTGGTGACAAACCAAGCCATTAAGGAGATTAAATAGAGAAATTGAGAAAAGTGCTAGTTGGGCAACAACTTATGCTGGTAGGTTAACTTTCCAAGTCACACATGTGTTGTTTACTGATAGATTTATGGTGGATTTAGAAAAAAACATGCTCATGCAATTATTGGGAACGAGACAGATAATATGTCTAGACAAGTGTTGCCTACACAGGTAAGTCAGACTAGCAGGGTTCATTTGGCAAGTCAGACTGGCAAGTCACTAAAAAAAAGGGTAACCTAATAACATTAACTTTTTGTGTCTTCTTGTTTATTTAAGAGTGTCTATAATAATACTTGTAGCTGTCTCTAACAGGGGAGGCATAAGGGATCGATCAATAATATCACATGTCAAACTGGAACTTCCAAAAATGGGAAAAAAAGCCCATTCAAAGAAGAAAAAAAAGTCAATGGTGAAGGAACTTCCAGACAGGTACCAAATGAGAATGAAGAAATCAATGAAGTAGGAGCTGCAACTGATATACCATAAATCAATGAAGTATGAGCTGCTATTGATGTACTTCAGGTAAATGAAGAAGGAATTGCAACTGAGGAACCAAAAGTTAATGAGGAAGGAGCTGCTGCTGAGGTACTAATCATCAGTGGCTAAGGTTCTGTCATTGATGAACAACCTACACGGTTTTCTTATATGGATAAGTCATTTTTGGATAAGTTCTGTGAATGAGATGTGAAATCTTTGGCTGTATTGTTGAGAGATGATGATGTTTTGGACATTCAACCTTTGAGTGTTGACACATCACCTATCAAGCCAAGTGAACCAATTCCAAGTGAATAACCTCAAACTGAACCAAATACATTTCTTCCAAAGTCAAGTAGTGTTAGGTGTTCGTTGGTAAAGCTCCAAAAGCAAGCAAAAACAGACCTTTCAAGTCCCTAGGATCATCACATCACCAATCAAGCCAAGTGAACCAATTCCAAGTGAATAACCTCTAACTGAACCAAATACATTTCTCCCAAAGTCAAGTAGTGTCAGGTGCTTCTTTGTTAAAGCTCCAAAAGCAAGCAAAAACAGACCCTTCAAGTCCCCATGATCATCATCACCAAAGACAATATGTAGTGAACCAATGAGTACCGAATAATCTGAGTATATTCATTCAATTTAAATTACTGTGTCTTTTGTATGTTGCTTTCTATCTAAGGTTAAGATGTCTAAACCAAAGACCAAGTTCAAGAAACATGCTCATATGACAGGTGAAAGAAGAAAGAGTCACTACAACACGGAACAGCTTTCACAGCGCTTTTTTTGGCCTTTAACAGCGCTTTAAAGCGCTGCCATAGCTAGCGCTGGCGTAGGCTACGAAAGCGCTTTTAAAAGCGCTCTGGTAGACCCCCCCTTTAAGAGCGCTTTCCTGGAAAAAGCGCTCTGGTAGGACCCCCTATTAGAGCGCTTTCCTGGAAAAAGCGCTCTGGTAGACCCCCCTTTAAGAGCGCTTCTTAGTAAAAGCGCTGGCAAAGACCAGTAAAAAAGCAAAAAAAATTAAAAAATTACGCAGCATACAAAAGCGCTTTTGGAAAGCGCTCTGGTAGGCCCCCCTATGAGAGCGCTTTTTTAAGTTGTACAACTTTAACACCGCAGACAATCTTGTGAATTTTGAACAACCATCATACAACGGTTTCTCTGCATCGCTTACCAACCTCTCAAACATTTTGGGACAATCCGCTAGATCTTCTTCCAGCGCTTCTGCAATCTCTTCGACTCGATCACAATCGTATGTGTCTGTGCAATCGTCGTTTGAAGCATACTTCCTATTACACCTCGACCCAGCATTCCCGGTACTTTTCTCACCATGCATTGTCCAACATGTATAACTTCTATCAATTCCAAACCGTAGTAAATGAGATCCCAACTGATTCCCGTCAACCTTACCCCCGGCATAACAGCAACCCAAGCAAGGACACGGCATTCGAAGCGGGTCTTTGGAGTTCGCAACCGCAAACTCAACAAATTCCCATACCCCTTTCTCGTACTCTTTCGACAATCGGTTTGAATTCATCCATGTCTTATCCATGTCTTAATTAAGCTAAACAACAACGGTCAAACTTCCACTCTTCACAAGTAACCCCTATGGCGAATTCAATTCACAAAGTTAGTAAGTACCTCCTATATTAACTCTCTAAACACATAAAACTAATGTGTTTCTGTCAAAACGCAAAGTATAAACGGAATGAATCCGAAGCAATAAAACGTAACATATATAATCACACAATTTCAGACAAATTCATCATAATACCAGTAATTTGAGAAAGAAATTTACCTCGGATGTTACCGAACTCAAGAAAACGCCAAACGTCGAACTAGGCTGGGAAACGATCAAACTTTCACTATACACAAGTTACCCCTATAGCAAATTCACAAAGTTAGTAACCACCAAGACAAAATAGATTGAACAAAGGAAATCAACAATAGTTTGATGTGTGTACATACTCCTAAATATGTAGTACCAGAGTCAATGATACGAGCTCCAAAGAGATCCAAAGTTATCAATCCAGTCAGACCTATACAAGAAATTCAATTCAATGTATGATTATAATAAGAATGGGTGAATAGCTCATGATGCAGTTAATTAAATACACCACTACTAACACTACTAACACAAGACACACGATGCAGTTAATTAAATACACCACTACTAACACGAAGCTATAAAACTTTTTGCTCAAAAGCAAACCTTATGAATCATCCTTGTCTATATACATTAACTCACTCTTGTTTCATTCTTTACATTCTCATACTTTACAGTACTTGGCATCCTTGAACAAGCCAATTTATTGTACAATATATATATACCATCACTCTCAATCTCATACACACACAACATATATATCATAGAGTTATTATATATAAATAAAAGTATATAATATATATTTTAAAGTAGAAACCAGAGACAAAGATTTGAAGATGGCACAAAGATTTGGTTAACTCAATTCTAATAGAAAAGTCTCATTCTAATACATTAATAAGCTACACTTGTGATACTATTGTTTGATGAAATGCCAAAATTTTGTGATACTCATGGTGCAAGTTTAGCCGTACTATGTTACTATTGTTTGATGAAATGCCAAAATTTTGTGATAAACAGTGGCAAGTCTATTTTGTATTCAGTAACTTCAGAATTTTATCAACACTACAGCCAAAAAACCATGGATTTTTGAATCATGAAAAGCGGAAGTAAATCAACTTAGAATTTAAAAATACCTACTAAGGATTGTGGCATTTCATCAATTATCAACTCAAATCATTTCTTTCAGGCATTTCATCAAACAAGTTGCAGGCAGAAGTTCAATCTTTGATACCAAATAAAATTTTCACTGAAAATTAAACCTAAAACTCACCGGCGGTGGATAAAACGAGTGACGGAGGAGAAGCCGACGGAGGGACGCCGACGGTGGTTGCCGATGGTGGTGGACGGAAGGGTTTCGCGTGCAGTGAGGGTTTGTGGATGAAGAACAGTGGTGGACGGAAGGGTTCTGCAGAAAACGAAAGAGAGAAATGAGAAACAGTAACGCGTGTTTTGGTTTTTAATTTTTAGTAATAAAGGCTACTAAAGCGCTTCTGAAAAGCGCTCTCATAGCCTGGTCTATACCAGCGCTTTTGACAAAAAGCGCTCTCATTAAACACCCCTACCAGAGCGCTTTTGAAAAGCGCTTTCGTTCCCCCCACGTTCCCCCCACCTACCAGAGCGCTTTTGTAAAGCGCTTTCGTACCCCCCACCTACCAGAGCGCTTTTGAAAAGCGCTCTCATAACCCCCCCCCTACCAGAGCGCTTCTTAAAAGCGCTTTCATACCCCCCCACTATTAGAGCGCTTTTTTAGCGTGTTTTTTAATTTTGTCTTTAGCGAAGCCTATGCCAGCGCTTTTCCTAAAAGCGCTTTCGTAGGGGTGCTGCTAAAAGCCAAATTTGGCGTAGTGAGTGACAAGTTAAGGTCCCTAAGAATAATGAGTATTTTTGGCCTTGGTAAAAAACTTGATGATCCTTTGGTGATCGTTGAAGAGGAAACCATGGAAGAAGTTAATGTTGGTTGTAGGATGTCAAACACTTGGGAAGATATTTGCAAGGGGCTTACTCATTGAAGATGCAAACAAGAAGCTTTCTGTTGTGTCATATTTTGAACAATATTTACGCATTGTAATAATGGAACAATTTGTATTTTGATATGTATTGACTTTAATGTCTTGGATATGTAAGGAGATGTAACGTACTGCTATTTTTATATTTTGAGATGTAATGTACTACTGTGTTGAAATGTTATGCAGAAGTTATAAAATTTTGAAATGTTAGGCAAAAGTTATGGTTTATGTCCACCTAATGTCAATATTATGGTTAATGTTATGTAAAAATTATAGGTCATATTATATTATAGTTACATGTCAAAATTATAGAAATGTCTTGTCATGATTTGAATTATAGGTCATACTGAATTATATGTCATAATAAATGATCAAATTATATGAATGATATGTCATGATCTATCCTAAGGTAAATAACCAAATTATAGGTCATACTGAATTATAGGTCATGATCTGTCAAAATTATAGGTCAATGGTATATGACAGATGCATAATCAATAAGACCAAATTATAGGAATGAGCTATACCTAATCAATTAAACCATACCAATTGAAAATTAAAAACTCGATTATATCTTTCCAATTGAAAGCTATGTCATTGCACAATACATCATTAACCAAACTGCATTACAAACTTATAAAAGAAACAATTGAGGATTTCAGCATTTACACTTCAATAACAAATACATGTTGAACATAAATGAAAATGCAAAACAATTTGACTTCAAATTTTCATAAAAAGCCTTTGTCTTCATCTTGATATGCAATTTCGTGTTCTTCTTCATTGAAGTTTCATACAGCTCCTTCAAAATTACCCTATTTTTATTATTTTTTTATTTAATGAAGTCATTAAAAACATGGGATTACCATTTTTAAGTTTAGCAATTGTTATTTAATTAATTATTGATAAAAATATGAATTATAATGTGGAATTAAAAGGTTTTTTTTTAATTTTTAATTAAATTAAGTCATTAATATCGTGGGATTTCCATTCTTAAGTTTTGAAATTTTTATTTAATTAACTATTGATGAAAATATGATTTAAGATAATGATTTATTAATTAATAGTATAATGTAATTTAACTTTGACAAACAAATAATGACATTTTAAAAAAATCAATAAATGGATAAGTTTTAACAAAAAAATGACATTTAAAAAAATAGTAAGTTAGTGGGGGTAATCATCGAAGAAATGGCTAGTTAGTGGATAGTTATCAAGGAAATCATATTTTATTAATTGAATTAAAAAATAATTAATTAGTGATGTAAATAATAAAATTAAGACTTAATTGCAACTTTGGTCCTCCTACTAGTAAGAATTACACATCTACCAGACCATCATTTATAAAGTATGAATTCATTTTTCAATTGGTTGACATTCACATAATTACAAATATAGTCTAATAATATGCACCAACTTTAAGCACTTATTCGTACTTATAATAAATCGTACAATTGATTCTCTAACTTCGATTATATTAAACAGGAGCAAAAGAAAGTTTTAAAAGATGAAGATTAAAATTAGAAGCCTACAACTGATATTTTATAAATATGTCACATCTACCGTGGATCAATGCGTGCAAGGATCTTCATTGCAATGAACAATCTAGAGTTGTTCAATTGAGAAATAAAAAAATTCTTAGATTAATATACTTGACCAATAGAGTATTAAGTCTTTAATGTTAAGCGAATTTTGTTAAAAAGATTCAACAAATATTTGTAAGCTTTTAACGATTATAAAATATTTGTAACTTATTCTCATTTATAAAAATAATTATATCAACTTGTCAAAATTGTAGTAACAATAAACTTTTTTTACGATTTAAAAAAAATATGAAACTTATTCCCATTTATAAAAATATTTGTAAAAATAATTGTATCAACGGTAAACTTTTTAACGATTATAAAATATTTGTAAATTATTCTCATTTATAAATATAATTGTATCACCATTAACTTTTTTACAATTTAAAAAAAAATATAAGTAACTTATTCTCGTTTATATAAATATTTGTATCAATAGTAAATTTTGTAACGATTATAAAATATTTGTAACTTATTCTCATTTAAAAAAAAATAATTGTATCAATAGTAAACTCTTTTTCGTTTATAAAAATATTTGTAACGTATTCCCTTTTATAAAAAATATTATATTAACAGTAAATTTTTCCCATTTATAAAAATATTTGTATAAAAAATACACTTATTATTGTTTATAAAAAAATTGTAACAAATAAATATTAAAATCATATTATATCATTCACAAAATCAAAAGATATCACATATTGTAATGAAACTATATTATCTTTTTTTTTACTAAAAAGATATTCATTCATTCAAATTGAAAAATACATCGATCATTACAATCAATAAATGACTATTATGATATTTTATGATAAAAAATTGTATGACAATAAAATAAATCAATTTAGAGAGATGAAAGACAAAAAGTCGTTATATATATTTTAAAAGTAAAAACAGTATTTAATTCTATAATTAAATACTATTAAATAATAAATTAAAATTAAAATTAAAAATAAAAATAAATATAATTTATTAAAATCAATTGAGAAATTGAATATTATTGTTTATTTACATAAACACTAAAAGTAGCAAAAAGTTAATGTTATATACCAACAATTAAATCAAACATGAATCTCTAAATTAATACTAATAAGTGAAAACCAATGACCCAAGATAACTAAAAAATCCTATTATCTAAACAAATATTGAAAAATGGATATTAACTAAATAAAATAAATAATTAAAAAATAAAAAGGTTTAATGAAAAGAGAACAAATAGAGTATCACTTACTTTAAATGGATCAACAATATTCTTTAAAAAAAAAAAGATTAATTACTATGCATTGTCAGTGTAAAATGCTTTAAACAATTAGTGCATCACAACTATTCAAAAATATTATTTTATAAATAAATAAAATAAAAAATAAATTTCAATAAATATTTAACGGTCACGATTCATTGACGGTGTAAAATTGTTTTACACGGTCTGTGCATATTAATTAAATTCTTAAAAAAATAGAGTAACACTTTTAATTTATCATTCAACAAATTTTAAATTATAAAAAATTTAATTTGAATTTTTGTTTCGATTTAGTATTTTTATAACTCAAAATTTTTTCAATCTTTAATTAACATTATATATATTTAGAATATTAAAATAATGTTAAATTTTGTAATATAATATTTTACTGCACCAACTATAATTAATAAAATGGTCCATTAATTGAGGCCAATTTTTTTAAAATTGATAGTAATGTTTTAAATTTAAATATACTTCATAAATATTTGTGACTTATTCTTGTTTCATAAAATAACTGTATTAGTAGTTGAATTATTTCCATTTCTAAAAATATTTAGAACTTATTACCATTTATAAAAATAATTGTATCAACAGAAATTTTTTTCCTCTTTATAAAAATATTTATAACTTATTCTCGTAAAATTGTTCTGGTTTATACAATTGAATTAATTAATTAATATTTTAAATGTATCCCGTAAACTAAAATATGTGTATTCTTGATTAAATAATAATTAAAAATAAAATGAACCAATTAAAAATGCCATAAATTTAAATGTATTCCCGATTATATTATTAGTATTTATTATTACTATGTAATATTTATTATTACTATATAGTATTATTGTTTAGTACATTATTAGTATTTAAAGTGAAGACTCATTTTAGTCCCTCACAAAAACTGCAGAGGTCATATTAGTCACTGAGAAAAAAAAAGTCCGAGCCATATTATTATTAGTCCCTCTAGTAAAAATTTTTTCAAATAAGTTTTTCTTACTTTTGAACTATGACTGGACTATTAGTGAAGACCCATTTTAGTCCCTAACAAAAAAGGGAGAGTCCAAATCAATCTCTAAGAAAAAAATCCCTATTTAATCTCATACAAAATTTAAAATTTAACTGAACCATGTTAGTCCCTCTTTTAATATTTTTTTCAAATATTTTTTTTTTCTATTTTTAAATCGTGATTAGACTTGACAAGATAAACCTGCTTTCAGAAATTGAGTACGGGTCAGAGGTTGAGTTTCTTTGCACATGGTCTTCAGAGTCTGAGTTTCCACCAGAAGCTGGGTTACCTAGTTGTGAGTCATCAGAATCTTATCATTCAGGATTTGAGTCATCAGATTCTGATCTTTTAACCAATTTTCTTCCGACATAACATGTGTATTATTTTCGCCACAAGTATTAAAAGTAAAAAATTATTCTAAATCACCCTAGTAGCATAACTAAACCATTCTAAAAGATCATTAACAATCGAAACAATAACAACACCTAATACACAAGAAAACCATAGTCACCCACCCATAAGTCTGATAATAAACCCAACAAAGAAAACAACGTTGTGGTATCGCGATAATTTATCTACAATTCTTTCACAAATAATTTAAAATCAACAGTAGTAAAATATGAGTCCAGTCACAGTTTATAAATAAGAAAAATCAATTTGAAAAAAAAAAAATACTAAAAGAGGGACTAACATGACTTGATTAATTTTTGTAAGGGATTAAATAGAGACCTTTATTTTCTCAGGAACTAATTTGGACTCTCTTTTTTTTTGTGAGGGACTAAAATGGGTCTTCACTGGCAGTAAGTCACGGTTCAAAAGTAAGAAAAAACCGGTTTGAAAAATATATTAGTATAGGGACTAACATGGCTCGTATAAATTTTGTAAGGGATTTAATAAGGAATTTTATTTTCTCAGGGACTAATCTGGCCTCTGCATTTTTTGCTAAGGACTAAAATAGACCTTCACTTCTTCTGTATCCTTTAGAGAGGGGTGATTTAGGATCAATTTTGATTCAAAATCACTCATCCAAATCGTTCATGTTTCTCTATTAGTTAAATAAGTGATTTTCACATATATTTAGTGGTTTTTTTTTCGATTTCGTCATTTTAGTGTGTCGTTGTTTATTTTGATTTCCCGTCTTTATGCGGTGTATTTTGCTTTTCTGTCTTTGTGCGCAGTGTTCATTTGTTTCAGGTTGAAAGATGAGTTTCGATCTAGTGCAGATCCTATCTATGACTTTGGTGCCATTAACGCTACAGATCTGGAGACATGAATATTTCAGACATTTCAATATAGTCATAATTATATTCGTAGGCATATGCAATTTGCCGTTTTATGCTATTAACATGGATGCTGTGAGTTTGTTTGCAGATTCATCCTTTTTTGTTTTTGGCGATTCTTAATTTGTATTGCAACAATGTACTCTATCGATTAGAATGAATGAATATTTTATTTAGTAAAAAAAAAATAGACCTTCACTCTAGTATTTATTATTACTATATAGTATTATTGTTAATTTGTTGGAAAAAAAATATATGAATCAATTAATGTCAATTAAAATGTAATCAATTTCATTTATTGAGATCTTAAATTTAGTTTATTCCCCTTTTGAATTCAAAGTTTTCATTATAGTATTAAAATGAAAATATTAATAATTTTAATTAAATGAGCTATCTTGACTAATACATATCTTAATCTTTAAAAATACACACTCCATTGAACACAAAATGAAAATCATAAAATATACTTAAAATATTATCTTGATTACACAAATTTTTTTTTTTTACTTAAAGCATGTTACATCGAATCAACATGCACATGCACATGTTGTCATACAAATCAATATGGTTGGAACCTTAAGGTTATTTGATCATTCAATCAAGTGGAGAGTTAATAGACCACAAAACTGTTGAAAATCAAAATATAGAAATTATAAGATGAAAAGAATAGTTGAAATAAATAAAAAAAAACATGTAGAAATTTGATAACATGTATTAAGTAGAATATATCAAACATGTTAGAATTCATCAACCAATTTGCTATGGATATATTAAACTCATGAGCCAAAAACAGGCATGAGAGATCCCAACTGAAAAAAAGGTACACATGTGATTAAAAAAATTATAGCCATAACAAATTCATTTGCTACTGATAATAGTGAATATGCATAACTTTACCATCAAACAATATTCTATTAATTTCTACTACTAAATGTGACTATACTTTAAAACAACATACACAGGAGATAATATCAAACACACAAATATACAAACATCAAAAAGTAAAAACCAAATAATTTTTTTATCATTCCTAAATTTCCTTCCCTATAACAAAATCACATAACGATTGAAACAAACTGAGATCGAAAACCTCAATTAGGATTCATAAAAACCTCTATCATCATATACCTGTTTTTGAGTACCGATGCTCTTTTTCTGCAACTCTAAGTCAAAATTTTAAAATATCAGAATACAAATCAATAGAGGTTACAAATAGTGGACTATAAACCGAAAATAGGTTATGAAAATAGCATTAGAAAACATTAAAAAAAGATTATGTAAGAAAGGTGAATGAATATATTGAATTGTGGAAGAAAATTTTGTATGGATTTTTTGCTGATTCATAATGGTTTGTTGGGATTCTTTAGGGTCTGTTTGGTTCAAACGAGGGGGAGGGGAGGGGAGGGATTTTAATGGAGGGAAGGGGAGGGGAGGGGAGAGATTTTTATTAATTATATGTATGTTTGGTTCAAACGAGGGGAGGGGAGGGGAAGGAAGGAATTTTAGTTAAAAATATGTTTGGTTCACGAGGGGAGGAGAGGGGTTTTATTAATAATTGACATTTTTATCCTTATAATCTTATATAACCGATATGATATTCAAATGTGAAAATTTTATAAATAATTTTTTGGAAATAATACTTGTAATGTTGAGTGATTAAAAATTTATAACTTACCACGTAACGTTAAAAAAATTGATTACACTTGATAAATAGTATAACTTTCGACGCAAAATTATAAATCCGTTGATAATAACTTTTGAATACATAAAATAACTTAATGTTATATATATATATATATATATATATATATATATATATATATATATATATATATATATAAAATAAAATAAATGAATGGTTTAAAATTTTATATTAAAAATATATATAATAGAATACATAATAAAATTAAAAAAATTAATATAAATAAACATAAAAATAATAATAATAATAAAAAATAAAAAACTGTAGTGATTATAATTTTTACTAAATAAAAATAATAATTTAAAGGTAAAGAATAATTATAATGAATCGATATAAGCAATAGAGAAAAATAATAAAAAATAAAGAAGCAGACGAAAGAAAATAATAATTTTGAAATAATAAAATAAAATTGAGGGTATTTTAGTAAATATATTAATTTATTAAATATTAATAATCACATTCCCTCCCCTCCCCTCCCCTCCGAATCCCTCCAATTCGGGGGACGCAAAAATTGTGATATGGAGGGATTTTGCTTCCCTCCCCTCCCCTCCTCTTCCCTCCTAATAATTGAACCAAACACATTTTTTTATAAACATTCCCTCCCCTCCCCTCCCCTCCATTTACCTCGAACCAAACACACCCTTAAAAAGAATGAAGCAATAGTAGAATAAAGGGTGAGTATATAACAAAGAGATAGAATAGAGAGACCATAGGTGGGTGAGTATATAATAGAGAGATAGAATAGAGAGACCATAGGTTTATAGTTAACCTAAATAAAAAGTTGTTGGATTACTTTTCAATATCTTGGAAGATAAAAAATCTAGATTATTGAGGTAAAAGATGTATTGAGAAAATGTAAAAAAAAATGAAATTATTAGGCATGACAAATGTTGCAAATTGAAATCATTAGGCATAGAAAATAAATGATAAGTAATAATTAGGGGAATGCAATTACCTTTAGATCCCCGATTATCATTCTCAAATTGGTGATTAGAGGGTTAATTAAAGAATTTACTATGTAATCTACTTTATTATATTAAAAGTAGACTTTATCATATTAAAAGCAGATAGATGAATTTATCAATATTTTTCATAAATACTAAATACATTATAAAATGTATTGAATAAAATTTATGCAATTTAAATGAATACTATAATTAAAAATAAAATTATTTCAGATTATATTAAGCAAATATTTTAGTTTCTTTTTACAAATCAAGCTGTTATTTTAGAATAAAGAATACTGTTTTAAAAAATGGATTCACTCCCTTATTATAAGTACTTGTAATTTTTATGGGTATATTATTTTTAACACCAAATTAAAATATGTCATAAATATTAAAATGTAATATACTCTTTTTGTTAATTGGTCTTAAACAAAATCTAGAATCTATATAATAGATTTTAAAATTATTTTCTAAATAGATTATTAGACTTTATTTTTTTAACTTGTTTTTTGTCATTTTTAAAAATGAATTGTCACTTAGTCAAAAAAAAAATTGAATTGTCACAAACAAATAGAACATTTATTGTTAATTAATTTGATTTTACATATTTTTAATGAATTTTGATAATATGATTCTATGACTATGATCTTTGAAATGCTACAATCAAGACAAATTATTTCTACACTCGGTGAGTTTGTTTTTGATTTTCCAGAGTGATATAATATGAATATTATTTTAATGACATATGTTTCCTTATTTTCCAGAGTGATACACTTCTTTGCTTATAAAAATATAATATGAATATTATTTTAATGACATATGTTTCCTTATTTTCCAGAGTGATACACTTCTTTGCTTATAAAAATATAATATGAATATTATTCGCCATTAATTATAATATTAAAGGCTAATTTCACTATTATTATTATGGCTAACAAATTTTTTTATAAGCAAAATGTATTAATTAAGTTTAAATACTCCCTCCATTCCTTATTATAAGCAAAATTTCATTTTTTAGATACATTGAATAATTAATGTATTAGGACTATATATAGTCTAGATACATTAATTATTCAATGTATCTAAAAAATGAAATTTTGCTTATAATAAAGAATGGAGGGAGTATGATATAATATTTATAAGCATTCATCATTAATTACAATATTAAATGCTAATTTCATTATTATTATTATTACATAATGTATTAATAAAGTTTAAATATGATATAATATGTAAAGTCGATTCATATTCTTCATGAATTCCAAAGCCACCCTTTCAATTTGGATTTCACATCATCTAATAATTTTTCAGAATAACATCACCAACTTGTAATCATTTTACCAATCAAGTCTAAAACTCTATTTCGGTACTGAAACTCTAAACCATGTCATTCATGTGCACAATGTCATTCTAGTGAACAAAAAATGTAAAAGTGAGAATAGAGAATAATTAAAATTTTAGAACTTGCAGAATTAGAAGAGTAAGCCGAATATATAAATATATTTTTGGTACTGAAACTCCAAACAATGCCAGAATTAGAAGAGTGATATATAAAGATATTTTTGATACTGAAACTACAAATCATGTCATTCCTGTGAATAAAACATAAAAAATAAATGGAAAAGTGAAAATAGGGAACAATTAAAAATTTAGAAGAACTTGCAGAATTAGAAGAGTGAGATAAAAAGAAATTTCTGGTAATAAAACTCCAACCATGCAATTCCTGTGAACCAAAAAGAAATGTAAAAAGTAAAATAATGAAGAGACTAGAGCCATGGTTACACGACACCATCAATAAATTCATATCACCAATAAAGAAAGGAAATAGAGCCACGCTGAAAATCAAATGAAGGGGAATCGTTTATTAACTTATGTCATATTTTACAACCTTATTTTTATAACAAAACAATAATGTGATTCAACCAAATATTCACAAAGTTTGTAGCTACGACAGAGAAATCAAGTTACATGGCACATGTTAGGGTCATCATTTTCAGAATACTTATTCATCATACAAAAACCTATTATTTTTCAACAAAACCCTAAAACATCATTAAACATTAGATACATCTAAATATCAATTATTATCTAATAACATCAATGAAGAAATACAAAATTGAATGATAGGAAATAAAAAGAAAACAAATCAATGAAAAGCGTTGCAGTGACAACGAAATCCACCTTGAGCATAATCCTTATGAACAAACTTTTCTGTTGAAGATATAAAACTTTTATTTTTTGCAGAGAATGTGTATACTGGTGGATGAGGGAAAGCAAACGTTTGGTTATAAAATAAATAAATAGATGAGATAGAAGAGTAAATACAAATTGAAAGAAGCAGAAAAATAAAATGTTTAAAGGGGTTATTGACGAAAATAAAGATGGAAAAACAATGGAAGGAAAACAGTGTGTTGTTGAGACAAAGAGGAAGGGGAGAAGAACAACTTTTACGATGGAATGAGAAGAGAATGAAGTGAAGAGCAATGTCTTTAATAAAAAATTGATTACTCTGCAAAGGAATTAGAAAAGGTATAATGTTTCCAATACAAAACCGAGTCTTTTTAAATTCTACACATTAAAAATTGTAAAAGTAATTGTAATAATTTATTAGGTTAAGCAATTAATTGTAGAACTCTAAGAGGGTGAAGAATGGAAATTGTTTTGTAAAGTTCTAAGGTGGTTTTTGAAAAAAGCATGCTGCAAATTGATTTTTTATTTTTTTTTATAAGAGGGAGGGCCTAAGCCCAAAAATAAAAACAACTACACACTCAACAAGAGTGGAAACAATTCCCTTAGCATCTAACTCTACAAATAGCCTCAAGAATTGAGGAATCTCCTT
Organism: Vicia villosa; assembly: GCF_029867415.1. Taxonomy (NCBI): domain Eukaryota; kingdom Viridiplantae; phylum Streptophyta; class Magnoliopsida; order Fabales; family Fabaceae; genus Vicia; species Vicia villosa. The sequence goes on along the minus strand of NW_026705878.1, from coordinate 76,058 downwards.
ATAAATCACAAACTTCTGCTCCACGCATCCATGATTAGCTAAGCAATCTGCACAAGAATTTGAGCTCCGATAAACATGAGATATAACGGCTACTTGAAAGGTGGACAACATATCCATGATTCTTCTAAGAATAGCAACACACTCAATCGTTCCCACCTTCCCGTCTTCCCATCTGCAAATTGATTTTTTTCCAAAGAGTGTTTACACGTTTTTAGATGGCGGTAGTAATGACGGTAGTACTAGGGTAGAAATGCAAGCCTACTTAATAATTAAGAATAATTAGGGGGATGCAATTACCTTTAGGTCCCCGATTACCATTCTCAAATCGGTGATTAGAGGGTTAATTAAAGAATTTACTATGTAATCTACTTTATTATATTGAAAGTAGATTAAAGTATAAAATTAAATCATATTTGTTAGAAAGAGAAAGGGAATAACAATTTATTATAATTAATAATTAATTCACATTTATTAGGAAGAGAATAAGTGATTGAGATTAATAAAAAGGAAATATAAGAATCGGTCATTAAGAATAACAAATTTATATTCTATGCAAATGCTTGATACTTATAGAATGCAACAACATGCTTACAAAGTAAATCTTAATCATGTCTTTAATTATTTATTGCATAAAAATAAGTAAAAATAACAAAATAATAAATAATATTGCAAAGAAAAATAAATAATCATATTAAAAAATAATAAAATTTACTTATGCTTTTTTTATTCATGTGAAAAGTTAAACACGTGCAATCGAAAAATAATGGAAAAAATAAATTTACTACTCTTCATATAATTTTTTATTTATACTTCTACAATACACTTAATTATCATCAAATAATACACTAAATTATCATCAAATGATATATCTATTTTTGTTTGTTGTGCTAATAAATAAATATGCATTATTTACAAATAAATAATAATGTTGGAATGAATTTTAAAAATGACAACTGAAAAAAACAAATTTTTTCTCCAAAACAATTAAAATGAAAATCATAAAATATACTTAAAATATTTCGAAAATCTTAAATAATAATGTGTTATGAATGTTTCATCAAGCAAAATCAATTTTCTAATTATCATAGTAAAATTTCTTCTATTTTCAGCATTGTGGGACTCCCTATATTTAATCTAATTGAAAATTATTTATAAAATATTTAAAAACATGTTTTAATCATATATTCAAAAATACAAAAGCTATTATAAAAAAATATATTTATTTTTGATTAATTTTGTTAATAAATACTTATTGTACTTGTAGACATATATCTAAAATAAATTAAACATTAATAGATTAATGTCAATTAAAATGTAATCAATTTCATTTATTGAGATCTTAAATTTAGTTTATTCCTCTTATGAATTCAAATTTTTTATTATAGTATTAAAATGAAAATATTAATAATTTTAATTAAATGAGCTATCTTGACTAATACATATCTTAATCTTTAAAAGTACACACTCCATTGAACACAAAATGAAAATCATAAAATATATACTTAAAATATTATCTTGATTACACCAAAAAAATAAAATTTACTTAAAACATGTTACATCGAATCAACATGCACATACACATGTTGTCATACAGATCAAAATGGATGGATCCTTAATGATATTTGATCATTCAATCAAGTAAAGAGTTAATAGACCACAAAAACTATTGAAAATCAAAATATAGAAATTATAAGATGAAAGGAATAGTTGAAATAAATAAAAAAAATCATGTTGGGGTATAAAAGCGTTAGTTTGGCGTTGGGCTTTTGTGGGTAAAATTATACAACTCAATTGTAATTTTTACGAGTTTAGTAGGCTCGCTCTTTACTATTTGTCGTAAGAGACATTTGGCGTATAATTTTTCTCCCCGGGTTTTTTAGCCGGGAGTCGTTGTATCTTGTTTGGAGAACTTAGGTTCTCTTTTAATATAATCCTTGCTTATAAAAGAATAAAATAAAAAAATAAATAAATCATGTAGAAATTTGATAACATGTATTAAGTAGAATATATCAAACACGTTAGAATTCATCAACCAATTTGCTATGGATTTATTAAACTCATGAGCCAAAAACAGGCATGAGAGATCCCAACTGGAAAAAGGTACACATGTGATTAAAAAAATTATAACCATAACAAATTCATTTGCTACTGATAATAGTGAATATGCATAACTTTACCATAAAACACTGTCCTATTAGTTTCTACTACTAAATGTGAATATACTTTAAAACGACATACACCAGAAGATAATTATCAAACATACAAATATACAAACATCAAAAATTAAAAACCAAATAAATTTTTTTATCATTCCTAAATTTTCTTCCCTATAACAAAATCACATAACAATTGAAACAAACTGAGATCGAAAACCTCCATTAGGATTCATAAAAACCTCCATCATCACCATGTACCTGTTTTTGAACACCGATGCTCTTTTCCTGCAACTCTAAGTTAAAATTTTAAAATATCAGAATACAAATCAATAGAGGTTACAAATAGTGGACTATAAACCAAAAATGGGTTATGAAAATAGCATTAGAAAACATTAAAAAAGATTATGTAAGAAAGGTAAATGAATATATTGAATTGTGAAAGAAAATTTTGTATGGATTTTTTGCTGATTCATAATGGTTTGTTGAGATTCTTTAAAGAGAATGAAGCAACAGTAGAATGAAGGGTGAGTATATAATAGAGAGACATAATAGAAAGTCCATAGGTTTATAGTTAACGTAAATAAAAAGTTGTTGGATGACTTTTCAATGTCTTGGAAGATAAAAAATCTAGATTATTGAGGTAAAAGATGTATTGGGAAGATGTAAAAAAATTAAAATCATTAGGCATGGCAAATGTTGTAAATTGAAATCATTAGGCATGGAAAATAAATGATAAGTAATCATTAGAGGGATCCAACTACCTTTAGGTCTCCGATTATCATTCTCAAATAGGTGATTAGTGGGTTAATTAAAGAATTTACTATGTAATCTACTTTATTATATTAAAAAAGTAGATAGAAAATTAAAATAAAAAATGGATTCAGCTTGGAAAAAAATAAATAAATAATGGATTCAGCTTGGAAAAAATTAAAATAGAATATAAATTGGATTCTTTTTAAATTTGGGCCTTAAATTTATTGTGGCCCACTTAAATTCATTATGGCCCAGTTAAATACATAACCGAAAAAAATCGACATAAAAAACCGAACCAAAAAAAACCGAATCGAAAAAAAACCGAATATTCAAACGGTCGGAATTTGGGTCTATAGGAGTCACCCGTGGGTTGGTCCGGTTCAATGGTTTGAGCTCGAACCCGAACCGAACTGATGTCCACCCCTAGCTGATATGTTAGAAAGTTAATTTGTTTGAAAGAAAAGGTGAATGATGCAATAGTTAGTGAAAAAAAATTAACAAAACATTCACAATATTAGTACGATAATATAATTATGAAATTCTCATCTTGGGAAAAATAAATTAAATTAAAACAACAAGACAATATTGAAAATCGAAAGGGGTCTCATATGAAAATCATCGGTCAAAAATGGGGAAAAATCCCAAGGGTTTAAAAAGATTATGATTTTTTTAAAAAAAAGCAGGCCTTAGGTATATCATTGGCCCAAAAAAAGATTTTTGAGAAAGCGTAGAAAAAAGATAAAAAGGGTTTGTAGGATTGTCAGTGTTTGTGAAAATTGTTGGTTATTGTTGATGGAAAATGTGAATGTGGAGTGCTCTATTTATAGAGTGGAATTAGGTCAAGACCAATTCTAAATAAGAAAATGATCCACCCAAAGGCCCATGAACCTTCTTTATCCCCATGATTAAGAAACTGGACGTACTTGTGTCCAGGTGCAAAAAAGATCAAAAATAGTTTAAAAAAAAGATGAAAATGCACCAAGCAGGAATCAAACCCGTGACCTTTTGTTTACAAGCCTTTCATTCTTACCAATTGTGCTATGTTATTTATTTGAAATAAAAAGCCAATTGAAAGTATATGAAGCATAGACAAACATTTTTCTATTTATTAAAATATAACAATTTAAGTGTAAACTAATATATTTTAAAATAGACGTTAAATTTAATATTTATAAAATTCAGGATGTCAATGCAAATGAACCCGAGATTTTTATAAAACCCAATTTTTGAAATAGTTTTGAATTTTTGAAAAGTGTGGGCAAATTTTGGGGTATGACAAATCTCCTATAAGAACCAGCCAAACCCAAAAAGCTTTTAATCTCCGTGGCCGATTTTGGAGCTTCCCACTGCAACACTGCATCTACTTTGGATGGATCCACATCAATGCCACTACCTAAAATGACATAACCATGAAAATAACCTTCTCTAACCAAAACTCACATTTTTGACAGCTTTGTTGATAACTTCTTCTCTTTCAAAATCTGCAATACCACCCTAAAATGTTCGACATGTTCTTCTTCCGACTTAGAATAAATCAAAATATCGTCATTGAATACAACAAAAAACTGATCTAAGTAAGTATGAAAGATGTGGTTCATATATTCCATAAACACTCCCGACACGTTAGTAACACCGAAAGGCATCACCGAATACTCATAATACCTGTATCGGGTTCTAAAAGCCATTTTTTGAATATCTCCATCTTTTACTCTAATTTGGTGATAATCTGATATCTAGTCAATCTTGCTAAACACACGTGCACTGCCAATTGATCCATCAAGTAATCTATTCTTGGAAGTAGTGTGGTGTCGTTTTTTTACCTCCCCGTTTCACTTGGGAGGACGGCACGCTAGACCCTTCACGCGAAATTTGGAAGGAGAATGCGCCCGTGGCGGGATGAATTTTGTTTCAGTTCTTCCTACGATATCACACGAACTTTTTAATTATCCTAACGAGTAGGAGAGGGGTCAAATAAACCCTAGGAGTTTGCTAAGTGTAGGGGTTCACCTAGACTAGAAATTCTGGAGTCCGGGGGGTCGGTTATACATAGGGAAGAGTTTAAGCACCCTACATATCCGTAGTACTCTACGGGAACCTTCTCTGTGTCATTGTGATTGTGTTTACTGCTAATGATTGGGAAAGTTTCTCCTTTGTATTAGGAGAAGGAATTGAGTTGAATTAGAAAAAGACAGACAGACAGACAAACTGACTATTTTTGGTATTTTATTAGCTCGCTGAGATTCCTTGTGAACCTCATGCCTACATATCCCTAATGAAAGTCAGAGCTTAATGTAGTTCGAGGAACTAATTAGGGATATTAATGATTTTTGGTGCCTTGCTTGAAGCTCAAGGTTGAAGCTTTAAATTAAATCTCTGTTTACAGTAAAGAGACATGAAATCATCTTTACAGAGAGGTATTTGTACTATTCCACCACAAACATTCTTAAAGTGACAGAAAAGCTAAAAAAAAGATGTTTCATTAAGAGGGGAGTCTACTTGGTTGATCAAGTATGACAGCCATCGTGCCTCTTAAATGAAAGATTCTCAACCAAATTAGGGAAAGGGCCGTACAAGTCTGGGTGTGTTGCTAGAGCATGCCTTTCACGAGTCCTAAATGGGAGAATGTTTGAAATGATTGTTGGAAATGATTGTTTGTTTGTTTGTGGTGTGATAAGAGAAATATCTACCTATGAAGATGAGCTATGTCTATCTATTGTTTGAAAGATTTGATTTTTTAGCTGGCTTGAATGAGGCCCAAGCTTGAGGCTTTTGATTGATTTATTGTTTTGCTGAAAAATAACTCTACTAGGGAGAATTAAACTAAGGAGTTTTTGTGTTCTGTATGAAGCCCATAATTGAGGCTGACTCTAGTTGGAGAGTGTTTATTTTATGGGTTTTATTTGGTGTTCTGTACAAAGCCCAGAATTGTGGCTGACTCTACTTAGGGAGACTCTATTTTTGTGCCTTGTATGAAGCCCAAGGTTGTGGCTGACTGCTGAGGAAACAGAATTTTTAAGACTATGGATGACTCTATTTTGTGCCTTGTACAAAGCCCAAGGTTGTGGCTGACTTTTAACTGTGGAAGTTATTAATTTGTGCCTTGTATGAAGCCCAAGGTTGTGGCTACTCTGACTAAGGAAACATGATTTTTCTGCCTTGTACAAAGCCCAAGGTTGTGGCTACTGAATAGTGAAGGACTCACTGGGGAAAAGATCCTAGAAGTTAGGAATCTTTGACACAGGAAATGTGGTTTATCTGCCTTGTACAAAGCCCAAGGTTTTGGCTACTTGATGATGAAGGACTCACTGGGGGGAGTTTTACTCTATCGGAGGATTTATCTATTAACAGACTGATTTTTGGAGGTGGTCCCTTTCTAGGGTTTTTATTTTAAAGGAATGATTTTGGAGGCTAACCCTTTCCAGGGGTTTTGACTCTTTTTATTAACTGTGATTGGAGGCTGACCCTTCCCAGGGGTTTTTTTTAATGATGGCAGAAAGATTACCTAATTGAGACTTCTTGTTTTAAAGCCCAAGATTAAGGATGACTCTTGCTGAGGATAAGCAAATATGGATCCTAGACTCTGCTAAGGAAGAAGATAAAGATAAGGGTGACAGAGACTGTCCATGTCTCTCATTCCAAAAGGTGTGCTCAATATGAGATTGAGACAAACTTAGCTTGTTTAAAGTCTGGTTTAAAATGGAAGAAACTCACCAGGATAGGCTAAAAGGTAACTAAAGACCTGTTCCTATGTTTATAAGAAACCTGATGGGTCCTTGTATACAAGCTCAAGAGGAAGCTGGAAATGCTTTTAAGAAGCCGGTGGGTCCTTGTACAAAGCCCAAGAGGAGGCTAATCGAGGGTCATCGAGGGTCCTTGTTATAGCACAAGAGAAAGCTATGTGGTTTTGAACTTATTTTGGCTCTAAGCAAATGGGTAAGAGGTTTCACCGGGAATAATTCCTCTTTGGGTGGATGTATCCTAGTTTGGGTTCTAAGGTTTTTGCCAAGATGTTTCACCAGGAATAATTCATCTTGGGGGTTTGAACTACAGATCTCTAATTAGGAAAGAGCCTTCACGGGGAAGACATTCTCAATCCTAGGCCATAGTCCTATAATATATATATATATATATAGTTTAGTTTAATTGTCCTAAGGTTTACACTCAGGCGTAATTCTAATATATAAATAGTATATAAACAATTTACATCTGACAGTAATTTAAATAAAAGACTGTAAATTGAAAGCTATAAAGCCTAACCTGGATGGAGTGGAGGCCTTTGAAGATGTATGTACAAAGCCTTACCAGCAGTTTTATTGATAGTTGAATATTTATGATAAACAGTTAAAGGTTTTTGAAAACAGAAGAAGTGAAGATGGACATAGGTCACATAGGTATCTGAAGAGTTTCACCGGGAATAATGCCCTTCAAATGCCAGAAGAAAGTTTTGAAAACAGAAAGAATATTTTGTAAATACAGTTTTTGAAAACAAACTAATGAAAAGAAAAAGGTGTTGGGTCTTACACTCTATTAGAGGCCCATGGTGAAAATGATTTACTGTTTATGAAAACGGTAGAAAAGATGCGAGGTTCTGTTGCTTGAAAACGTCGACTGTCTGTTTACTTTGAAGTTTTAAAACAGTTTGAATTTTGACAAAAAAAAGTCAACTTAATTAGAGTAAAGATAATATCTATACTTAATTAAGACCTTAATGATTTAGGATTTTATCATCAATAATATTTATGAGATATTAGGTTTTGAAATTTCAATGAAAATATGTATTAAGATATATTTAAAACACTTAAAAACAATACCATTTTTAACCTAATAAAAATATATAAAATGAATAATATTTTTGTGATTTTTGATTATTCATAATATACATGTGTTAATTAACAAGTGTGTGAAAAATGAAGTGAAAATGATTTAGTTTGATAGGTGAATTAATGGTGTGAAGTTATGAATAAATTAAAATGGGAAAAGTGGTAAAAAAAATAGGTTTTGTCTCCACCAAGGTTTGAACACACGCCCTTTATGTTACCAGCCCAAAACAACACCACTGAGCCAACGCGCGCTTGGTGAAAAGGTAGTGGTTCCATTGCAATACATATGTTATTCAAGTGCATAGAAGCAAAAAAAAGAAATAAAATCTAAAGGTATGGGGCGAGGGGGATTCGAACCCTAGACCTTGGGCACGCGCAACACACAAACACTCTTTACCACTGGGCTATAACGATTTAGTCGTTTGTAAAACGACCATCATTCAAAATAAAATAAACTTCAACCCTGAATTTGAATTTTTTGCGCGCCACCACCATTGTCATCTTCAACCTCAAGCTCTTATGTTTTTGAAATTCTGAACTCTCTCAATTCTCAACCATTTGCAAAGATGTAAAGACCAAACTTGCTCTAAATTCTCTCACGATTTCAAATATGTAACTAACATGAATTTATATTAACTACATCTACTGAATTATCTAAAATACGTGAAGAACCCTAAAATTTGAATTTTAAATTAAATGGCCATACTGAAGTATAAATGACTGATGATAGAGGGTTTTTAATCCTCTGATGATGCTGAATGAAATGGTATCGAGCTTTAACCAAAAAGATACACGAATTAAAGAGATGGAGTTGAGAAACTTACCTCTGAAAATGGAGGTCGTGAGGATGATTGAGAACACCTGGTGTGGTGTCGTTTTTTTTACATCCCCGTTTCACTTGGGAGGACGGCACGCTAAACCCTTCACGCGAAATTTGGAAGGAGAATGCGCCCGTGGTGGGATGAATTTTATTTCAGTTCTTCCTACGATATCACACGAACTTTCTTATTTGTCCTACGAGTAGGAAAGGGAAAAAAAGATCTCAACTAAACCCTAGGAGTTTGCTAAGTGTGGGGATTTCACCTAGACTAGAAATTCTGGAGTCCGGGGGGTCGGTTATACATAGGGAAGTGTTTAAACACCCTACATATCTGTAGTACTCTACAGGAACCTTCTCTGTGTCATTGTGATTGTGTTTGCTGCTAATGATTGGGAAAGTTTCTCCTTTGTATTAGGATAAGGAATTGAATTGATTTGAAAAAGACAGACAGACAGACAGACTGACTATTTTTGGTATTTTATTAGCTCGCTGAGATTCCTTGTGAACCTCATGCCTACATATCCCTAGTGGAAGTCAGAGCTTAATGTAGTTCGGGGAACTAACTAGGGAAATTACTTGTTTTTGGTGCCTTGCTTGAAGCTCAAGGTTGAAGCTTGGAATTAAATCTCTGTTTACAGTAAAGAGACATGGAATAATCTCTACAGAGAGGTATTTGTACTATTCTACCACAAACATTTTGAAAGAGTGACAGAATAACTGGATTCATTTCATTCTAGAGGGGGACCTTACTTGTGTGTGCAAGTATGCCAGTCAGATGCCTCTTAAATGAAAGAAAGATGCTCGTCCAAATTAGGGAAAGTGTACAAGTCTGGGGATGTGCCAGAGCATGTCTTTCAGAGTCCTAAATGGGAGACTTGATTAAAATTGAAATTGAAATTGAAATGTTTGTTTGTTTGAATGTGGTAGAGTAGTAAAAATATCTCTCTATAGAGATAAGCTATGTCTGTTTACTATATGAAAGATTTGACTTTAGCTGGCTTGAATGAGGCCCAAGCTTGAGGCTTTTTGATTGATTTATTAATTATTATTGACTCTGGGAGATGACTCCACTAGGGATTAATTACAGGGTATTTTTGTGTTCTGTACAAAGCCCAGAATTGAGGCTGACTCTACTTAGGGAGACTCTATTTGTGTGCCTTGTACAAAGCCCAAGGTTGTGGCTAATTGCTGAGGATAATTGAATGAATGACTCTATTTTATGTGCCTTGTACAAAGCCCAAGGTTGTGGCTGACTCTAGCTAGGAAAAAAAACATTATTTTCTGCCTTGTACAAAGCCCAAGGTTGTGGCTGACTCTTAAATAAACTGAGTATGGATGACTCTATGGGAAAAAAGATCCTAGGTGTTAGGAATCTTTGACACATGAAAATATGGTTTATCTGCCTTGTACAAAGCCCAAGGTTGTGGCTACTGAGTAATGAAGAACTCACTGGGGAGACTCTATTATCTGCCTTGTACAATGCCCAAGGTTGAGGCTGACTCTTGACAGGGGAGTTTTAGTGTTTGGGTGCCTTGTATGAAGCCCAAGGTTGAGACTAACTGTTTTTGTTGGTTTTGACTCTACTGAGGAGGTTTTATTTATTAAAAAAACTGTTTTTCTTTGGAAGCTAACCCTTTCCAGGGATTTTGACTCAGCTGGAGAAATTATTTGGTAAAAGACTGACTTTATCATGTTTTTTGGAGGCTGACCCTTTCCAGGGGTTTTGACTCTTTTGGGGAAATTATCTCCTAAGAGAAATGAATCTTTATTTTTTTTGACATTTAATGATTGACTTTGGAGGCTAACCCTTTCCAGGGGTTTTTATTGAAATGAAAGAATGTGTGGAAGCTAACCCTTTCCAGGGAATCTTATGATTGAAATGGATGGATGTGTGGAAGCTAACCCTTTCCAGGGATTTTGTTAAAATGAAGGAATGTGTGGAGGCTAACCCTTTCCAGGGATTTTATTGAAAAATGGGTGGCAGAAAGATTATCTAGTGGAGACTTCTTGTTTAAAGCCCAAGATGAAGGCTGACACATGCTGAGGAGAAAATAAACATAGATCCTAGACTCTGCAAAGGAAGATTGATGGAGATAAGGGTGACAGAGACTGTCCATGTCTCTCATTCCAAAAGGTGTACTCAATATAAAATTGAGACAAACTTGGCTTGTTAAAAGTCTTGTTTAAATTGGAAGAAACTCACCAGGGTAGGCTAAAAGGTGACTAAAGACCTGTTCCTATGTTTATAAGAAACCTGATGGGTCCTTGTATACAAGCTCAAGAGGAAGCTGGAAATGCTTTTAAGAAGCCTGTGGGTCCTTGTACAAAGCCCAAGAGGAGGCTAATCGAGGGTCCTTGTTATAGCACAAGAGAAAGCTATGTAGTTTTGAACTTATTTTGGCTCTAAGCAAATGGGTAAGAGGTTTCACCGGGAATAATTCCTCTTTGGGTGGATGTGTCCTATTATTTGGATTCTAAGGTTTTTGCCAAGATGTTTCACCGGGAATAATTCATCTTAGGGGTTTGAACTACAGATCTCTAATTAGGAAAGAGCCTTCACCGGGAAGACATTCTCAATCCTAGGCCATATTCCTATAATATATATATATATATATAGTTTAACTGTCCTAGGGTTTATACTCAAACGTAGTTCTAAACTAATATATGCACAGTTTATATTTGACAATAATTTAAATAAAGACTGTAAATTGAAAGCTTGTAAAGCCTAACCTGGATGGAGTGGAGGCCTTTGAAGAAGTATGTACGGAGCCTCAACAGTAATTTTTGTTGTTTTGTTGATAACAGTTGAATATATATATGATAAACAGTTAATGGTTTTTGAAAACAGAAGAAGTGAAGATGGACAAAGGTCACATAGGTATCTGAAGAGTTTCACCGGGAATAATGCCCTTCAAATACCAGAAGAATGTTTTGAAAACAGAAAGAAGATTTTGAAAATACAGTTTTGAAAACAAGCTAAGAAGAGAAGGTTTTTGGGACTTACACTCTATTAGAGGCCCAGTACTTTACAGTACTGGTGTAAAAGCCATTTGAAAAATGATTTGGAATGATGCGAGGTTTTGTTGTTTGAAAACCTTAATCATCCGTTTAATCAGAGATTGAAAACAGTTTTGAATATTGACAAAAGTCAACTTAATTAAGGCAAAGATGAAATCTATACCCAATTAAGACCTAAATATTTAGGGTTTTATCATAAAATTATTTCACAAAGTAATTAGGTTAAAACAAAATGAAAATATATATATTTTAAAGTATTTAAGAAAACATTTAAAACATACTATTTTAAACCTAATTAAAATGCATGAAATAAATAATATTTTTATGATTTTTTTGATTATTCACAAAGTAAGTATATTAAATAGCAAGTGTGTGAAAAATGAAGTGAAAATGATTTAATTTGGTAAGTTTATTAATTGTGTGAAGTTTGTATAAAAAAAAGAATGAAAATGGATGCTAAAAAATTGGTTTGGCCCTAGAGAGGTTCGAACCCACGCCCTTCATGATCACATTTCAAAACTTAACCAACTGAGCTGCGCGCGCAGCTTGTTAACTATATACACTCAATATATTATATTTTCAGATAAGCCAGGAAATTCAAATTTTACGCGCGCCATGTTCATCTTCTTCCTCGAGCTTCAGATTTTCAAATTCCTAACTCTCTGTTTTCTCAACTAAATGGCATGATGTAAACATCAATCTCACTCGTTTTTGGACAAGGAACATGATTATGGGCTCAGAATTCATTTATTCTAAGTGTAACTAACGAATTTCATTATGAACACGAAGAACACATAAACCCTAATTTTAAAATTAAATGATGCACAAGATGAATAAATGAATGATGATAGAGGGTTTTCAATCCTCTGATGATGCTGAACAAGATAGAATCGAGCTTTAACTTAAAGAGTGCTTAAATTAAAGAGGTGAGGTTCAGAAACTTACCTCTGAAAATGGAGGTCGTGAGGATGATAGAGAGCACCTGGGCTTGAATGAATGATCTCAATAGCTTCCCTGAGACTCAATGATGCTAACTGAATGCTTATTGGAGCTTGAATCCTCCTGAATTGCTCTATGGACCTCCCTCGATTTCAGCTTCAAGTGAACATGGAGGTTGCTGAATTTGGAGTTACAGATGAGCTGCAGCCATCTGGTTAGCTTCACTATGACCTGAGGAGTGTGCCTGGATGATTGGCTTGGCTTGAAACCTCCTGAATTGTTCTGTGGTCCTCCAACTGCAAGTGCTCCAAATGAGAGGTGGAGATGATGATTCTCCACGCCCAGCAGTGTTCCAGAGGTTTGGATCACCTCCAAATGCCTCCCTCAATGTGTTTGAATACTTATTTTCAAAGAGAGAGCTTTGGTTTGAAGAATCCGAGTCTTCTTGCCAAAGGACCTTTGAAAAAACTAAGTATGAAGAAAGAAAAGAGAAAGCAAGAATTCTGTTGCTTTGGTGTGTTTTTTGAATGAGAATGAGGCCTCTATTTATAGGCAATTGGTTCAGAGCAATTGATCATAGTAAGCTTGCTTAGTGTAGTGAGTTTGGTTTCTTAGCCATGAAGGAATTCAAAGAATATTCCAAGTGCAATGATGAGCTCTTTGATACCACTCCCTAGCCCTCGGTTTTGCTTGATCTTAGGGGACCAAATGGCTGCAGAAATGAGCTCCAATTGGTTGGGAGAAGATTCCTTTGATGAATCACCAATTTGTCATAAATTCAAAAATGCAATCATTACATAATCACATGCCTTTGTTTTTGGGAATCTTCTCTAATCCTTATGCAATGATGGAAATTGATGTATGGTATGGTTTCAGATGCATTAGAGGTCGTGTAGCATCACTTAGTGAAGCAAAATGCACAAAATTGCAAAGTTTCAAATTGTATATGACCTATAATTTTACTTCATGAGGCCAACTTTGAACAAGCATAACTCCTAGCTCAAATTGAATTTGGAGAAGGTTGAACACAATTTGGAAAGCCCTAAACATCTACTTCAAATCATTAGTTTATGTCTTCTTCAGAATCATTTGGGAAATTTGTGAAAAATGAGCCCAAAGTTGGATGAAAACTAGGTTAAAACACTTAGAAAAATTTCTAAGTGTTTATGACCTAAACTTCAAAATTTCCAAAACTTCATAAATGGTTGATCTTTTGAAAAAAGTTCCCTTGTAAGATGTTGTTTTATTTTGCAAGATCTACAACTTTCATGTTGGAAGTTTTTTGAGTTGTGTAGGTGAAATTTTGAGTTCTCACCATGCCTTAAAAAACCCTAATTCCCGACTTTTTGCTCCTTGATGAATTTCTTTGAATTTCTTTGGTCAAATGACTTTGATATCCATATATTGATGATATTGATCTTTGAAAGTCATTTTTTGACCAAAAACCTTAAAAGTCAATGATGATCCCACACAGTTGACTTTTCCTGACAAAGTGAATTTTTGGGCTTTTGTGTAGAAACAAGATCTTCTCCTCAAATGAATGATGTAAATGGATTATATTGAGGTAGTAGAGACTCTTGAATCATGTCTTGAGTTTTGGATCCATGCCCTGATTAAAAGTCAACTATCTTGGTGAATTAGGTCAAAAACCCTAATTGTCGACCAGAGGACAATGATGAGTGTAGACTTTGAACTGAGGTGTAATGTCCAGTGGATCTTGTCATAAGAGTTATTTGAAGATGATTAATGTCTTTGAATGGTTTCCTGGGGCTTTTTAGGGTTTCCCAAAGGTGATCCCTGATTTTTAGTCCTTGATAGGCTCCAAACCCTAGGCTGTTGATCTGAGTAATCCTGTGCTTAGATGACTGGGTGTCTTAATCAATCATAGGTGTAATAATGAGGCTTTTGAGTTTTATGATTGTATTAGAGACTAATCCCTCTATTGATTGATCCTTTGCCTGAGTTTTCTTGTCTTTGAACACCCTCGATTGAATGTCAGGCTGCTCTAGGTACTTGCTTTGACTTGATGAAAATCCTGAAGATATGTCATCTCAGGGGGGTCAAAAATTAGGGTATGACAGATGCCCCTATTTAAGTTTCTTTCATCCGGAGGGAGAGAGATTGAGATCTCGATCTCTCCTGCGTGAAAGAGACTTAAATACCAAAGAATGCCCGAATTTTGGGCGTTCCTGAGATGTTGTAGTGATAAAATCTTTGCATGACTTGATCCCATTGTCGCACTTGGCGAGGGATAGGGAGACAAACTCCTGTAGAAAATAAGTTATGCGGATTCTGGTGAATGGACGGCAATATAGAATGTGCAATCCATCTTCTTTAACTAAGTGTTGATACTTAGAAAAAAGGTAAGCAACCTCCCCTCGATCCGGATGTCCAATCGCGGAACTGGTCTCAGTTATAATGATGATAAACAAACTCCCCTCATTTCGGATGTCTGTATCTCGAAACTGGTCTCAGTTGTGATAACCTCCCCTCGATCCGGATGTCTATATCGCGGAACTGGTCTCAGTTATAATGATGATAAACAACCTCCCCTCGTTTCGGATGTCTGTATCTCGAAACTGGTCTCAGTTGTGATAACCTCCCCTCGATCCGGATGTCTATATCGCGGAACTGGTCTCATTTATAATGATGATAAACAACCTCCCCTCGTTTCGGATGTCCGTATCTCGAAACTGGTCTCAGTTGTGATAACCTCCCCTCGATCCGGATGTCTATATCGCGGAACTGGTCTCAGTTATAATGATGTAAAACAACCTCCCCTCGTTTCGGATGTCTGTGTCGCCTTGGTTTTTTTGGGATGCGAACTGACTCTTCTTTTACTTTTGAGTTGTGAAAATCAGAGAGTCGCCACCGACTTTTATTTTATCCAATTAAGGAAAGGTTTATAAAAGAAACAGAAAAAGACCTTAAAGAGATTTTGGGTTCGGGGGTAGGTTATACAAAGGGAAGGTGTTAGCACCCTTTGTATCCATGGTTATCCATGGGCTCTTAATTGCTTAGCTCACTTGTTTGAATTTTTTGTTTTTCTTGAAATGCTTGTATGTGGTTTTAAATATTTTGTAAAGAGTTAACTTTGTAATGATCCTTGTGCGGATGTATACAAAGTATTTATCTTTCGAAAGATATTTTGATGGTTTGAAAAAGATTTTTAACTTCGTAATGATCCTTGTTTGGATATATACAAAGTGTAGTCTTTTTGAAAGTTTGTTTTGAAAAAACAGTGATGTGTAAGAACTTTTTTTGTTTTTGACTGAGCAAGCAATTAGGAGGTATACCCTAAGTTTATAAGATTCTTTCCTATTTCCTTAGAAAATTTTCCTTGACTGGATACAGACAGAAATTTGAATTGTATTTGAAATAGTAAGATTTGATTTTTGAAAAGAGTAACAGAGGGATTACCCTAAGAGGTGCAAGTGTGATTGTGTTTTGTTTTCAGATATGTTATCTTTGAGATTAGTGATCTAGCGCTTCAATTTTTATTCTTGACATACACGCATTTTTATATGTACAGAAATTAAAGTGCGGGAATGTAAAATGCGGAAAGTAAATCTACGCTATTACATCGATTGTGCGAGAAATGTAAACTACGCTATTTACATGAATTTGACAACCTATACACTTATCTATGAATTTAAATTGCAATAAGATAAAGGGAACATATTTTTGGATTTTTTTTGATGGTGTTAATTTAATTAAAAGGTTAAGAATAAGAAATAAAATTTAAACCTAAAAAAAAAAATTAAGTCTAAAATATGTTCAAATTGTTTGTTAATTAATTTTAAAATAAAATTAATTTTTTTTGTGATTTTTGAAATTGTTTTTTTGAGATTATTAAATTAATTAACATATAATTATACACATAAATTAAACTTAAAGAGAAAAATATCCTAATTATGTACAAAATTAATTTATAATATATAAACTTAATTTAATAAAAAGAAATTTTTTTTTTGATTTTTTGATAGGTTAGAAATAATTAAAAGGCAAATATATAAATATATACTAATTAATTAAACAAAATATTTTAATTATAAAGAAAAATAAAATATTTTTATGTCAAAAATTAATATATTATTTTATCAACCTAAAAATATTTGTTTGCATAATTTTTGATTTTTTAAACTATTTTTAATCAATTTAGAAGAGAAATTAAATTAATTCAAAGAAATATAGAAAAATTAAATAAAAGGATCCTGTGTGGTTGACTGGAGAGTCCATGGTATGGACTGGCAAGGCATGTGCGTTGGATGGATGATCAGATGCATCTGATGGTGAATGGAGTGAGACACATGGCAATAGCTTAGAAAGCGAAGCACCAGATCTGGGGGCAAAGTAAAACGCGCGTTTTTCAAACTGGCCAATCAGATGGCGCCATGCAGTCACCTTCAACCTCTAGCCCGTTGCCTTAGGTCTGTAACCGTAGGTAAAGGTTTTACCTACAGTTTTTGTCCGTCGCTACAAACCTGCAACCTACCAAAACTCCACACAAGCATCAAAAATTTATTGTGAGACCATGGATGAACACGTATCATTCTCACGAATTCAATGGTACCAATTAAACCCTGCAATTTTTCCTAAATCATGAATCCCTCTTTTTGAACTCAAAAACCCTAAAATGGTAAGTGCTTCAAACGTCCATTAAAATCAAATTAAAGTTCCAGAAACGATCAGAGCATCTAACCAAACACAAATATGCAATTACATCTTGTTAAATATGCATGTATGATGGAATTCGTGTTAATTTTTGTTTGAACAAACCGTGAGCTATAGAGCTTGGTTTAGTGAGTTTCAAGGCTTGAAATTGATTTGGATAAGTTCGGTGATGTTTAAGGATCGTATTTGGATGTTTATTTGGACTTGAATTGAGCTTAAACTTAAAATTCGAATTTTAAATTTCTTTGAAAATTTCAAGTGTGATACAAGTATATATTTAGCTCTGAATTCGTGTTTTTTCTGATGCTGATAGACTCATGCTATATATAGGCAAGATTGAGTGCTTAGAACTTAAGCAACCAAGCTTTTCTTGCATACTTGAGTGTCTTTGAAATTTTGAACTTTTTATGATTAAAAGCTTTGAAAATCTTGGCCATGGCTTCAATTTTTTTCACCCCTCTTGCCATAGGTCTTCTGTACTTCTATGCTTCAGAATATGGATCAAACTTGGTGACTCATGCTAGAGACAAAGCATTGGATCATTATCTTGGATCATTTCTTTTTTAATTTAACTTTAAATGAAGTAAAATTAAATCAAAAAAGAAATAAAAATGTCATGGGCCTAAGATTGGTCGTGGGAGGCCTTAAACATTATTAGGAACATGTTTGGATCACAAATGCTTGGGCCCTTTTGGAAAAAAACCAATTTTGATCAATGTTGGTTTCATGCATTTTCCCAAAAAATGGACAACTTCAACATGGCATAACTCCCTCAATTTTGATCATATGAAGGAGTTCTTGTACTTTTTAGAAACCTCAAGATGTCCTCTACAAGCTACTTTGGAAGCTTTTTTGCATTTGGAGAAGTTATCTTAATGTTATGGGCTTTGACAAAAAACTGCTTTTTGTTGACTTTGAAAATGACCTGTAATGTCTTGGCTCATATTTTCCAAATGGTAAATCCAATGACCATGGGACCAATTTCATTTGAAAGATAATTGAATTTCCTTCAAAATAAATTTTGGTTGGAATTTTTCGGATGAACGAGGAGAGAGTTATGGCCGGTCAAAGTTCAGTTGACTTTTTAGGAGAAAACCCTAATTTTGAAACTTAGAGTTTTGTCGATTTCTGAACTTTTCTTGATGAATTATGATCAACCATTGATAAAATGATGAATCTTTTAACAAAATATGGATGTTGACAAAAAATTTCATTTTTGACTGTCTGTTGACTTTTCGGTCAAACTGGTCGTCTATTGACTGTTTGAGCTGTTGACTGTGCGTCCGAGCGAATCGAAGTTTGAAAATTTGTCTGGTGGTACTTTGAGACATATGGAGATCCATGAAATCCATTTGAGGTCTCAAAAAAAACTTGTTCTCCAGTACAGTTTGAATCCCTGGACTCTGCACCTGCAAAATTTAATTCTGTACCAATTGCGTCAGTATTATTTATCTGAAAATAAATCTCAAATAAACAGCGTGTGAAGTGATAAACAGTATTTGGCGTTTGTGTAAGAATAAATTCAACAGCGAACCAAAATACCGTATAAAAATTTCCTAGAAATTGAGCATTCATAAAATCAAGATATTTATGAAATAAAATCCAAGATTATATGAAACTCCCAATTTTTAGACAGAAGTCTGTTGCCTTCTCTTTGGAAAAAATGCGGGCAAATTTTGGGGTATAACTGTCTGTATCTCGAAACTGGTCTCAGTTGTGATAACCTCCCCTCGATCCGGTTGTCTATATCGCGAAACTGGTCTCAGTTATAATGATGATAAACAACCTCCCCTCGTTTCGGATGTCTGTATCTCGAAACTGGTCACAGTTGTGATAACCTCCCCTCAATCCGGATGTCTATATCGCCGAACTGGTCTCAGTTATAATGATGATAAACAACCTCCCCTCGTTTCGGAAGTCTGTATCTCGAAACTGGTCTCAGTTGTAATTTGGACAATATCTCAGATAAAGAGAAAATATCCAAAGGTTCGTTCCCTCACCAAACTTCTCACCAGCGTTTGTTGGAGAGATGCCGTTTGATGATTGATAAGAAACTTCATTATGCTTTCTTTTAATTCAAAGCTCTTAAATGAATGCCATATGATCATGCGTTCCTTTGAGGGGCTAATGACTTTGCTTGAAGGTGGATGAACTGTCTTCCGAAGGAGGACTATCTTTGGTTGATCCGCTGGGGATTTGTTAAAGCATCTTTCTGGAAGAAAACTTGTCACCTGTCAACTTCGCCAGGGAATCTGAATTATTTTCCCGACGAGGACTGTCATCCATTGACTCTGCTGGGGATTTATCCAACGACTCTGTGAGGAATTCAAATGCGAAACAAACTATCTTATCCGAAGAAGATTGTCGAGTGTCGCTCTGCGGGAGAATCTCAGCTGGGGAAATCCAAAAGTGAACAAACTATCTCTTTGAAGGAGATTTCCATTTGTTGACCTGCTGGGGAGATCCTTGCTTATGAACCGTCATCATGAAGAAGAAAGTCCTTTCACGATTTGCAGGGGAAACTCGGGTACATGTCCGAGTGACTTGGGCACTAACATGATCAAAGCCTAACTAGATTATGCTGACTATGCAATTATGAGGTGAAGTATGCATGAACATTATGATGATTATAAAATGTAAATTGAATGTGAATAGAATCGTCGCGGATGTGAAATCCTATGATACGACTTGAATCTTATGATGATCAGAAGATGTCTTCTTCTTTAGAGATGCACTCCGTTGGGGATACCTGGTTACCGGTTTCCCGCTGTTTGAAGTGAGTGAAATGTTTTGAAGTGAAGATCCGTCATTGGGAGATGTTCGCAAAGCGGCCTCATTGGGAAATTTTGGTTCCCGGAGTCTCAACCGTTCTTGGAGCAACTTTTTGCATTCTTCCTATTGTAGGTAAGCCTTAGAAAGAAATTTCACCTTTATTTTTGCAAGTAAATTCATTTTATTTTATGAAAACGATTGTTTCAAGAAAATGACTGTTTAAACTAAAAATGCATTTTTAAGAAACTGAATAAGACTTGATTGCAAAGAAAAGGCACAAGGCTCAAATTATTATTTATTGAATGGTAATCAGCCAAATGCTCGATTCCACGGAGTATTTACAAAGTTGGAAATTGGTAATTTTCGGGAAAAGGGCTACGATGAAACATGACGACCGTTATCTTTCCCTTCCATTCCGAGTTGCGCTGTATTCGTGCTTCGTAGAAGATGACCTAATGATGATGAATACTCCGCTATGGATTTCGAATGATCAAGTTTGTCCTGAACACAGTTACTTTCCATATATCCCTAACTTTTGCGTAAACTACCCCTTTCTGGTTTTAAGTCTACCGAGATTGATTATTATTATCCTTTTTTATGTCTCTAATTTTTGCCTGAATTGCCCTTTCGGGTTTTTGATTCACCGAGACGCTCTTTTTTGCCTAAGTTGCTCTTTGCGAGTTTTCAACTTAGCGAGCTGTTCTTTTGTTTATTTAGGCGAAGTATTTCTTGACTGCGTCGACGTTCACAGGATGGGTGAATTCTTCTCCATCCATAGTCGTGAGTATTAAGGTTCCTCCTGAGAAAGCTCTCTTGACCACATATGGGCCGTCATAATTGGGAGTCCATTTCCCTCTCGAATCTGTGAGAAAAGATTGAATCTTTTTGAGTACAAGGTCGCCTTCTTTGATTGTGCGAGGTCGAACCTTTTTGTCGAAAGCTTTCTTCATTCTTTGTTGATATAGCTGTCCGTGGCATAAAGCTGTCATGCGCTTTTCTTCGATTAAGTTCAATTCATCGAATCTGTTTTGACACCACTCGGCTTTTGTCAATTTTGCCTCCATCAAAACTCTCATTGATGGGATCTCAACCTCTATGGGTAGGACTGCCTCCATGCCATATACAAGGGAGAAAGGAGTTGCTCTAGTCGAAGTACGTACAGAGGTACGGTAACCATGAAGAGCAAACGGGAGCATTTCATGCCAATCTTTGTAAGTGACGACCATCTTCTGAATGATTTTCTTGATGTTTTTGTTAGTTGCTTCTACAGCTCCATTCATCTTTGGTCTGTAAGGAGATGAGTTGTGATGTTCAATCTTGAATTCTTCACAAAGTTCCTTCATCATTTTGTTATTCAAATTTGACTCGTTGTCAGTGATTATCTTGCTAGGAATGCCGTAGCGACAGATGATGTGATTCTTGATAAACTTGACGACAACTTGTCTTGTGGCGTTTGCATACGAAGCTGCTTCAACCCACTTGGTGAAATAGTATATGGCTACCAAGATGAAGCGATGTCCGTTGGATCCTTTCGGCTCGATCATTCCAATCATGTCGATTCCCCACATGGAGAAAGGCCAAGGGGAAGAGAGTATGTTGAGAAGAGATGGTGGCACGTGAATTCTATCGGCGTAGATCTGACATTTGTGACACCTCTTTTCATACTGGTAGCAATCTGACTCCATCGTCAGCCAATAATATCCTGCTCTCAGTATTTTCCTTGTCATGGTATGTCCATTGGTGTGAATACCAAAGGAACCTTCATGTATTTCTCTCATAAGTGTTTCTGCTTCTTTCTTGTCAACGCATCTGAGCAGAACCATGTCGAAATTTCTCTTGTACAGAACATCTTCATTCAGGAAGAATCTGCTGGCTAACTTTCTCAAAGTTTTTCTATCTTTCTTTGACGTCCCAAGAGGGTACTCTTGCTTTTGA
The DNA here is from genome assembly GCF_029867415.1 of Vicia villosa. NCBI lineage: Eukaryota > Viridiplantae > Streptophyta > Magnoliopsida > Fabales > Fabaceae > Vicia > Vicia villosa. Next base: position 54,171 of record NW_026705878.1, on the reverse strand, counting down.
AGAAAGTTTTTGATATCGTGATACCACGGTTTATCGTCGATGATTGCTTCTACTGTGAAAACATGAGCGGGCCTATCCAGGCGCATAACGTCGATCCGAGGAATGTCATTCCAATAATTTATCCTAATCATGGAAGAGAGTGTGGCTAATGCATCAGCCAAGTTGTTTTCTTCACGAGGAATGTGATGAAAATCTACTCTGTCGAAGAATGGTAACAATCTTCTCGCGTAGTCTTTGTAAGGGATTAGCCCAGGTTGGCGTGTTTCTCATTCTCCTTTGATTTGATTGATGACCAAAGCAGAATCTCCGTATACATCCAAGTGTTTGATTCTTAGATCCACGGCTTCTTCGAGACCCATGATGCAAGCTTCATATTCGGCCTCATTGTTTGTGCATTTGAAAGTTAATCTAGCGGTAAGTGGAATATGGGTACCTCGAGGTGTAACAATGATTGCCCCAATTCCTCGTCCATAAGCATTGACAGCTCCGTCAAATATCAAGCCCCACTAGGATCCTATCTCAAGTCCTTCGTCTGGTAGTGGCTCGCCGTAATCTTTCATCTTGAGGTACATGACGTCCTCGTCCGGAAAGTCGAAATTGGTTGATTCATGACCATTGAGTGGATGGTGATCCAGGTGCTCAGCTAGGATACTTCCTTTCACGGCTTTCTGAGCGTGATAGTCAATGTCATATTCTGATAACAACATCTGCCAATGGGCAATTCTCCCAGTTAAGGCAGGCTTCTCAAAGATGTACTTGATTGGATCCATATGAGAGATCAAACAAGTAGTATGTCGAATCATGTACTGGCGGAGACGCTTGGCAGCCCAGGCCAAAGCACAACAGGTTTTCTCGAGCATGGAGTAGCGGGATTCACAGTCAGTGAATTTCTTGCTCAGGTAGTAAATGGCATGCTCTTTTCTTTTCGTCTCGTCTTGCTGTCCAAGGACACAACCCATGGAGTCTTCTAAGACGGTTAAGTACATTATCAAAGGTCTTCCTTCCACTAGAGGAGACAGGATGGGTGGTTCGAGCAAATATTCCTTAATGCTGTCGAACGCTTTCTGACAATCATCTGTCCAGACGCAACTTCGATTTTTCCGTAGAAGTTTGAAAATTGGAGCACAAGTTGCGGTCATGAGATATATGAATCTCGAGATGTAATTCAGACGTCCAAGAAATCCTCTAACTTGTTTCTCGGTTCTGGGTGAAGGCATTTCTTGAATTGCCTTGACTTTGTCTGGATCTACCTCAATTCCTCGTTTGCTGACGATGAAACCAAGGAGTTTTCCTGAGTAGACACCAAAGGTACACTTGTGGGGATTCAGGCGAAGCTGAAACTTCCGCAAGCGTTGAAATAACTTTGTCAGATTCTGTATGTGATCTTCCTCATTTTCTGATTTGGCAATCATGTCATCCACATAGACTTCCACTTTCTTATGCATCATGTCGTGGAAAAGTGTAGTCATGGCTCTTTGATAAGTTGCTCCTGCGTTCTTTAGTCCAAAAGGCATAACGCGGTAGCAGAACGTGCCCCAGGGGGTAATGAAAGTTGTTTTCTCCATGTCTTCAGGTACCATATTGATTTGGTTGTATCCCAAAAATCAGTCCATGAATGAGAAAACTTTGGATTTTGCTGTACTGTCCACCAACATGTCAATATGTGGTAAAGGAAAATCATCCTTAGGGCTAGCTTTGTTCAAATCTCTGTAGTCAACGCACATGCGGACCTTTCCGTCTTTCTTAGGAACGGGAACAATGTTAGCTAACCACTGAGGGTATTCTGAAGTGACGAGGAAACCAGCGTTGATTTGCTTTTGAACTTCCTCTTTGATTTTCATAGCCATCTCCAGATGAGTTCTTCTCAATTTTTGCTTGACCGGAGGGCACTCTTCTTTTAATGGTAAGTGATACTCCACTATACTGGTATCCAACCCTGGCATATCCTGATAAGACCAAGCAAAGACATCTGAAAATTCTTTGAGTAGCTGTATCAAACTCTCTCTGATCTCTGAACTGAGCGAAGCTCCAATCTTAACCTCTTTTCTGTTTCCATCGGAACCAAGGTTAATGATCTCTAGAGGCTCATTGTATGGCTGAATGGCCTCTTCCTTTTGTTGAAGTAACTGTGAGATTTCCATTGATATTTCTTCGTCTTCTTCTTCTGCCTCGAATACAGGAAACCCAAAGCTTGGAGAAGTCATACGGTCGCACGTCTCAACGGGGTGTTTTATGATTAATCTGATTATGTGTGATAGGTTTTATTTAGACAACGAGGGAAGACTCGGTGTATGCAGTTAATGGAATATGTTGATGTTTTTTTAGGGAGTTTTTTAGGATTACCAATTTCCAAAAAAAGAAAAGGAAAAACCAACGAAAGAACAAAATGACATTTTTATTTATTGACAGTCATTTCTTGAAACAAAGACCCTACAAAACAAAACTCTATTGCTTTGGGCGAAGCAAAGAGGGACATTTTCCTAAGAAATAGTAAAATGCAAAGCCCTATGAAACATCTCTTCACCCTGGGCTATGGTGAGAGGATAAAATAACGGTGAAAGTTCTTACTTAGGAGTGCGAACAACAATTGAAACTTCAACAGCCGCCCAATAGTGGCGAACCCCATTGTGCACTAAGTAATCTGGCACCTTAGGCTTAAGCTGGCATGTGGTAGGTCTTGATTTACCAACCACTGTCTTTGCAACACTCAGACGATCTTCTTCTACTTTAGCAGACTGAGCGGTGTGAGCATACCCATTTCCAAGTGGAGTATGTCGGTTTTTCTTTTGAGGAAACTTCCAATCTTCTGAATGGAGAGACTCGTTGACAGAGACACTTTTGAGATCATCCTCTTCTGTATTTTGGTCTTGCTCTTCTCCCAAGATGGCGTTGACTAGATATGTAAACTCTAATTCCGTAGCCTCGGAAGGTGACTTGGGAATATAATCCTCAATGATGACTTCACCAGATGCTGATGATGAATAGCAAGGGTTATATATCTCTTTTGGCTGAGTGAGGTACTCATAATCAATGTTCCATCCAGTTGGAACAATGTCTTCAAGAGATATTTTTGAACTTTCAGGAGCGGAGTATTTCACCATGTAGTCGAATTTTCCGCTTAGTTCTCCTAATGTATCCGAAGTCTCTTCAGAGATAGGAGGAACTTCTTCTGATGAACCATGACTTCTGGTGGTGAAGCTGTTAGCAACTTCGTCACTGCTTGTTTGAGTCTTACTTTCAGATCCTTTAGTTGGATAACAACAAGGTGAATCAGACTCTGATAGGGATATGTATCCTGCTCTGTGGAGATAGGATAACCATTCCTCTTCATCGGTGTTTTCCGTACCGATGGTATTGACTGTTTGTTGAACAGGTTGAAGAAAACCTCCGCTGTGGAAAGTTTCTTGAATTGGAAGAACTACCTCAGTTCCTGGAATAGTCTTTGATGATGTTGGAAAGAATCCAACTCCTGTTCTGTTCTTGTTGTTGGTAGGAATATTAATGTGCCCCCAACCACTGGTAGTGCCATCCTTCACAACTTGGATTGCATCTTTGTAAGAAGAAATAGACGCTGCTTTCCCCTTTCCTTTTTCCTTATCCAAGGAAAGTGCTTGAAATTTAGTTCCAACGACTTCTTTTGGTTCTATGTCGGAGAATGATGACAGGTTGCTAACGATCAAAGCCCGTTCTCCACATACGGTTACCAATTTGTCCTCTCTTATGAACTTCAGTTTCTGATGAAGTGTTGAAGTAATTGCCCCAGCCTCATGAATCCATGGGCGACCTAGCAAACAACTGTATTGTGCTGGGATATCCATAACTTGGAAAGTGATATTGAACGTCTGAGGTCCAATAGTTATGGGAAGATCCACTCCTCCAAAAACTGATTTCCTTGATCCATCAAATGCTTTGACGATGACGTGACTATCCCTTAGCGGGTAATCTTTGAAGGATAATCTTGACAATGTTGATTTGGGCATGACGTTGAGAGAGAATCCATTGTCTATTAGGACTCCTGTGAGTACGTCACCCATGCAGCCAACTGAGATGTGAAGTGGAAGATTATGGTCCACTCCTTCTTCAGGAAGATCTTCGTCGCAGAAATTCAGGTTAGTTCCTGTGGAGATGTTGGCAATGATGTTGTTGAATTGGCTTACTGTAACGCCAGGTTCTACGAAAGCTTGTTCCAAAACTTTCTATAAAGCTTCCCTATGAGCCTCAGAACTCAATAGTAGGGAAAGAACAGTTATCCTAGACGGAGTTTGTAGTAGCTGGTCTACAATGTTGTATTCACTCCTCTGGATTAACTTCAAGATCTCATCATTTTCTTTCGCTTGAGCAGCATTGGTCGGATGATTGTCTTGCCTATGTGGTACTTCTTCAGAAGGTTTCTCCACATTTTCTATTGAAGACTCGTCCACTTCTGGTGACTCGACTAACATCAGCAATGATGACAACAGACGGTAATGGTATTTCCTTACCATTTTCAATGAATGTAGCATTGTACTTGTATGGTATAGCCTTGCTGGACTCATACGGTACAGGACCTGTTAAGTAGATGACTAACGGAGCAATTGTTGTCTTCCTGCTGTCATACTTGACTTGCATTGGTTCAACTTGATTAATTTGAGGAGACACGATAAAGACTTCGTCATCTTCTCTATTGGCAAGAACTGTAATGGTATTATCATCTATTAGTTTCTGAATGTCGTTGCGAACGCGCAAACATCCTCGTGAATTTCTTCGGCAGATTCTGCATCTACTTTAAGGATGGAAATCCGTTCCAAAGTAGGCAAGTCCATTTAAAATCTTATGGAACCTGACTACCGATCCTTCGAGATCTTCAACTTTGTAGATTTTGTATTCTCCTGGACATCCTTGAACCATGTTGACGTCATGTTCAGTTCTGACCCGGATGTGTTGGATCCATCCTAAGTCCATTTGTTCTTGTAATGCAGCTTGAACTACAACACATCCTTGATTATTCTTTGGACAAATTTCACATGTGAAGTAGTTGTGAGGTGGTACATGGCCGTATCCAGCTTGTTTAGCATGCATCTTGACAAGATTTTCCCCTATCTGACGAATGTCGTAGATTTGAATAACATTGGGGTGCTGATCTATCAGATTTACTGAAGCTTCTTTGTGCTGCGGCAAAGGATTCGCTTGGACGTTAGGATTAGTATCTTTGAAGGATAGCATTCCACTCTTCACTAATTTTTGAACGTCGATCTTGAAATTGAGACATCTCTCAATGTTGTGACCTGGTGCCCCCTGATGGTAGGGACAAGATTGGTCAGCCTTGAACCATGATGAAGATTCATTCGCAGGATTTGGAGGGCTCTTTGTTTGAATGAGTCCTTTTGCCAATAGTGTTGGAAACAATTCCGCATATGGCATTGGTACGGGGTCAAAAGGAGGATACCTTTGTGCCCGATTGTTGTTGAAATTTGGAGGTCGAACCTGTTGCTGAGGTTGTTGCGACCTTTGTTGAAATGGTTGTTGCGAAACCTGAGGCTGATAAGCTGGTGCTGAGTTAACAACCGGAGTTATTGTAGCAATTTGAGGTAAAAAATTCTTCTTAGCTTTGTGCAAGACATTGCTAACATCTTGATCCTTTTTCTTTTGAAAAGAACTTCAATACTTTCTAGGACCAATAGAAGATTCTGGTTCTTTGTTCAAACGTCCTTCTCGAACTGCTTCTTCTAAACGTACACCCATGTTCACCATCTCGGTAAAGTCACTAGGAGCACTTGCAACCATTCGTCCGTAGTAGAATGGACTCAAAGTTTTGAGATAGATTTTTGTCATTTCTTTCTCTTCAAGTGGAGGACAAATTTGAGCAGCAACTTCACGCCATCTCTGAGCGTATTCCTTGAAGCTTTCTCTATCCTTTTGAGTCATGGCCCGGAGTTGATCTCTGTCGGGAGCCATGTCCAGATTGTACTTATACTGTTTAACGAAGGCCTCTCCGAGGTCTCGGAAAGTACGAATCTCTGAACTGCCCAAGTTCATGTACCATTTGAGTGCAGCACCAGTCAGGCTGTCTTGAAAATAATGAATGAGTAATTGTTGATTATCAGTCTGAGTTGACATTCTTCGAGCGTACATCACGAGGTGACTTTGTGGGCATGAATTCCCTTTGTACTTCTCGAACTCTGGTACTTTGAATTTGTGAGGAATCTTAACATTTGGAACCAGACAGAGGTCTGCAGCATTCTTCCCAAATAGATCTTGTCCTCGGAGACTCTTGAGTTCCTTCTGCATTTGCAGAAACTGTTCATGGAACTCGTCCAATCTTTCATACACGCCAGCGTCCTCACTGGGAGCATGATGATATACTTGTCCACCCGGTGGAGGAAAAGTATGCATAATAGGTTGTGGAGAAGCCATGACAGCAGATCTTGGAATCTCAACATTCTGTTGTGTGAAACCCATTGTCGTTGCTCTTGGAACTTCAATTTCCAGAGGTCTGTAACCCTCCGGTGGTTGCATCTCCGTTGTAACTCTTGGAACTTTAGAAACTGGGGGTATGTACCCGTCTGGAATAAAATTATACGGCATGCCCCAAGGTCGGTTGGGCGGCATGGTATACTGAGGAATAAGAGTAGAAACAACCTCGGAAACCACAGTCCTTTGTGGTTCTTCTGGCCTTGGTCGATTCTGCGCAACCACCAGGGCTTCTACCATACTATTGAGTCTTTCAATAGTATCTTTGAGAGTATTAATCTCTTCTCTGAGTTCTCCATTCTCTTGTTCAAAGTCTTCCATTCTTTTCTTGCGACTTGAACGAGTGTTGTATGGATGAGACAGCTTGAAAGTCTTTGTTCACCTCCTTCTCCTCCTCTCTTTCTAGAGAAAGGAAAGTGATGATTAGATCCGCGACAATTCTCGTGTCAGTGCGTACAACTAAAGTGATGCATGATGTGCAATTAAGTTAATATTTTTCAAGGAAACACCATAATTACGTTATGAAACATCAAACTTTTTATTAATTAAGCGAAAACGCCGTTTTTACACACTTTGAAAAGGGAAATACAGAGAAACTGAGAGAAAGGACTCTAAAACTTTGACGAAGAGCCGACTTCACGTTCTAACATTTTCTTCTGTTTCTGGAGCTGAGCATTCTCTGACGTGAGTTGATCGATGATCCAGGAAGCAGGAGGGATATGATGAGAAAGTGACGATTGTGTCACTTGTCGGTCGAGTACTTCAAGTAACTCATCCTTCCTTCTTAGGATGTTCTGAATCTCAACATTTTCTGTGTTGACGATTCGGTATTTGTTTCTCCAAGCATTCCTTTCTTGGCATACTTTATTTAATGCCGGTTGCAGTTTTTCAACATCGGTGGAGAAAAGGAAAATTGGTTCCCTTTGGGGAATAGGTTCTTGATGTTGATATGGCATCCTGAGCTTGAATGCTCTGACGCGAACCCATTGCAGGTAAGGATCCAGGGAGATGCAAAGATGTTTTCCTAACAATCTTTTCCCTTTTGTGTGAACAAGATGCCAGGCTTGGACAATTTCCTTCTTCAGCATGTTACCATGATCGTCGATGTTCTTGAAGAACAGACCTTCCAATTGAATACTACTTGGTATATTTTTCATGGGATAGCCATACTGACGACGGGCTAAAGCTGGATTATAACTGATTCCTCCCTTAGTTCCAATAAGGGGTACGTTGGGAAAACTTCCACAACTGAAGATGATCTTGGTTTCGTCGTTGTCAGGACTACACCAATCAATATCTGAATGAGCGAGGGACATGATTTTTTGTGACCAGTAAAGGCCATCCCTCATGTTCCAGAAAGTGCTAGACTTCGGCAGGTGCGAGACGAACCATTCGTATAACAACGGTACACAACATGTGATTAATCCTCCTCGCTGCAGGTTTCTTGAATGCACAGAGTGATAAGCATCCGCAAGCAAGGTTGGAACTGGATTTCTAATTAAGAAGATCTTAATTGCGTTGATGTCGACAAAATCGTTAATGTTAGGAAACAAAAACAGTCCGTAGATAAGCAATGCCAAGATTTCCTCAAAAGCGCTCATATCTTGGGTACTGACGAAGTACCGAGCTTGATCCAACAGGAACTTGGAGGGCAATCCTTGAATTCCTCCTTTACTCACCATATGAGTTCTGATGTCGACTACGTTCAAGGGAGTAGTTGCAGCAATGATAATGTCGTCAGGATTCTTTTCCAAACCGGAGTACGGATCTTGCGCGTACACGGGTATTCCAATCAAACGAGAGTACTCCTCCAACGTAGGCATGAGTTGATAATTTGGAAAGGTAAAACAGCGATACGTTGGATCGTAAAACTGTACCAATGTGGGAAGGATCCTATCCACAATGTTAGTGCTGAGAAGAGGCAGAAGTTTTCCATACTTCTCCTTGAAAGCTTGGGGGTTGACCACCAGTTTTCCGAGCTTTTCCAATTCCTCGACCTTAGGAATTTTGAAGGTGTATTTCCTAGCTCTCTTTCTTCCGTAATCCATGGTATAGATCCTTAAGTCCTTTCTCCGTTTCTCTCTTTCTATGAAGTTCAAAACGTTCGTTATTTAGTTTCCTTGAAAAACGACTCGAAAAATACTCTTTTTGTTTTCTTAGTTATTATGAATGATGCATGAATGCATGAATGCACACACAAGAGTTTTTAAACAAACATGGCGTAGAAGGGTATAGTGGTCATGGAGTCACAACTCAAACCTTGCCCCAAGGTAATCTAAGGATAAGGATTTTTGTACCTGTAGAACGGGTTCTAGGGGTCTCAGAGTTTTTGCTCAACCTTAAAGATACGTTTACTGGTATCTATAAGAGAGTTTTCTCTGAGTGTAGTATCTGCGTGACAATTACTTTTGTAATCACCGCTCTACGTCCTAAAAAAGGCTTTAAGTGGGGTTAATGTGTTTCTACGTCCTCCTGGTACAAATCAGTCTCGGAATGCATTGGCGCAGTTAATCACAACCAGCCAGGCAAATCCCAAGAATAAATTTGGAAACCAAGATTAGAGGGCCTTCACCGAGAAGACATCCTCCATCTTATCTTATGTTGCACTCAAATCCGGGTATAGGATTTCTCACCACAAGGGGGAATCAAGCCCTTTCCCGATACAGAAAAAACAAAATAAACAAATATAAATGCAGCAAACACGTGATATGACACAGATGTTAGGCAGGACCTCTCTTGTTTGAGGGGGAATTTGGCATCCCTGATTCCTCATTGGGGCTGGACCAGCAACAGGTCAACCATTGGTTTGGATGGAAAACCAAGGTTTTTAACACTTATATCCCCAACAGAGTCTCCATTTTTCTGTGGTGTCGTTTTTTTTACCTCCCCGTTTCACTTGGGAGGACGGCACGCTAGACCCTTCACGCGAAATTTGGAAGGAGAATGCGCCCGTGGCGGGATGAATTTTGTTTCAGTTCTTCCTACGATATCACACTAACTGTTTAATTATCCTAACGAGTAGGAGAGGGGAAAAAGATCTCAAATAAACCCTAGGAGTTTGCTAAGTGTGGGGGTTCACCTAGACTAGAAATTCTAGAGTCCGGGGGGTCGGTTATACATAGGGAAGAGTTTAAGCACCCTACATATCCGTAGTACTCTACGGGAACCTTCTCTGTGTCATTGTGATTGTGTTTACTGCTAATGATTGGGAAAGTTTCTCCTTTATATTAGGAGAAGGAATTGAGTTGAATTAAAAAAAGACAGACAGACAGACAAACTGACTATTTTTGGTATTTTATTAGCTCGCTGAGATTCCTTGTGAACCTCATGCCTACATATCCCTAATGGAAGTCAGAGCTTAATGTAGTTCGAGGAACTAATTAGGGATATTAATGATTTTTGGTGCCTTGCTTGAAGCTCAAGGTTGAAGCTTTAAATTAAATCTCTATTTACAGTAAAGAGACATGAATTCATCTTTACAAAGAGGTATTTCTACTATTCCACCACAAACATTCTTAAAGTGACAGAAAAGCTAAAAAAAAGATGTTTCATTAAGAGGGGAGTCTACTTGGTTGATCAAGTATGACAGCCATCGTGCCTCTTAAATGAAAGATTCTCAACCAAATTAGGGAAAGGGTCGTACAAGTCTGGGTGTGTTGCCAGAGCATGCCTTTCACGAGTCCTAAATGGGAGAATGTTTGAAATGATTGTTGTTTGAAATGATTGTTGGAAATGATTGTTTGTTTGTGGTGAGATAAGAGAAATATCTACCTATGAAGATGAGCTATGTCTATCTATTGTTTGAAAGATTTGATTTTTTAGCTGGCTTGAATGAGGCCCAAGCTTGAGGCTTTTGATTGATTTATTGTTTTGTTGAAAAATAACTCTACTGGGGAGAATTAAACTAAGGAGTTTTTGTGTTCTGTATGAAGCCCAGAATTGAGGCTGACTCTAGTTGGAGAGTGTTTATTTTATGGGTTTTATTTGGTGTTCTGTACAAAGCCCAGAATTGTGGCTGACTCTACTTAGGGAGACTCTATTTTTGTGCCTTGTATGAAGCCCAAGGTTGTGGCTGACTGTTGAGGAAACTGAATTTTTAAGACTATGGATGACTCTATTTTGTGCCTTGTACAAAGCCCAAGGTTGTGGCTGACTTTTAACTGTGGAAGTTATTAATTTGTGCCTTGTATGAAGCCCAAGGTTGTGGCTACTCTGACTAAGGAAACATGATTTTTCTGCCTTGTACAAAGCCCAAGGTTGTGGCTACTGAATAGTGAAGGACTCACTGGGGAAAAGATCCTAGAAGTTAGGAATCTTTGACATAGGAAATGTGGTTTATCTGCCTTGTACAAAGCCCAAGGTTGTGGCTACTTGATGATGAAGGACTAACTGGGGGGAGTTTTACTCTATCGGAGGATTTATCTATTAACAGACTGATTTTTGGAGGTGGTCCCTTTCTAGGGTTTTTATTTTAAAGGAATGATTTTGGAGGCTAACCCTTTCCAGGGGTTTTGACTCTTTTTATTAACTGTGATTGGAGGCTGACCCTTCCCAGGGGTTTTTTTTAATGATGGCAGAAAGATTATCTAATTGAGACTTCTTGTTTTAAAGCCCAAGATTAAGGCTGACTCTTGCTGAGGATAAGCAAATATGGATCCTAGACACTGCTAAGGAAGAAGATAAAGATAAGGGTGACAGAGACTGTCCATGTCTCTCATTCCAAAAGGTGTGCTCAATATGAGATTGAGACAAACTTAGCTTGTTTAAAGTCTGGTTTAAAAATGGAAGAAACTCACCAGGATAGGCTAAAAGGTAACTAAAGACCTGTTCCTATGTTTATAAGAAACCTGATGGGTCCTTGTATACAAGCTCAAGAGGAAGCTGGAAATGCTTTTAAGAAGCTTGTGGGTCCTTCTACAAAGCCCAAGAGGAGGCTAATCGAGGGTCATCGAGGGTCCTTGTTATAGCACAAGAGAAAGCTATGTGGTTTTGAACTTATTTTGGCTCTAAGCAAATGGGTAAGAGGTTTCACCGGGAATAATTCCTCTTTGGGTGGATGTATCCTAGTTTGGGTTCTAAGGTTTTTGCCAAGATGTTTCACCGGGAATAATTCATCTTGGGGGTTTAAACTACAGATCTCTAATTAGGAAAGAGCCTTCACCGGGAAGACATTCTCAATCCTAGGCCATAGTCCTATAATATATATATAGTTTAGTTTAACTGTCCTAAGGTTTACACTCATGCGTAATTCTAATATATAAACAGTATATAAACAATTTATATCTGACAGTAATTTAAATAAAAGACTGTAAATTGAAAGCTATAAAGCCTAACCTGGATGGAGTGGAGACCTTTGAAGATGTATGTACAAAGCCTTACCAGCAGTTTTATTGATAGTTGAATATTTATGATAAACAGTTAAAGGTTTTTGAAAACAGAAGAAGTGAAGATGGACATAGGTCACATAGGTATCTGAAGAGTTTCACCGGGAATAATGCCCTTCAAATACCAGAAGAAAGTTTTGAAAACAGAAAGAATATTTTGTAAATACATTTTTGAAAACAAACTAATGAAAAGAAAAAGGTGTTGGGTCTTACACTCTATTAGAGGCCCATGGTGAAAATGATTTACTGTTTATGAAAACGGTAGAAAATATGCGAGGCTCTGTTGCTTGAAAACCTCGACTGTCTATTTACTTTGAAGTTTTAAAACAGTTTGAATTTTGACAAAAAAAAGTCAACTTAATTAGAGTAAAGATAATATCTATACTTAATTACGACCTTAATGATTTAGGATTTTATCATCAATAATATTTATGAGATATTAGGTTTTGAAATTTCAATGAAAATATGTATTAAGATATATTTAAAACACTTAAAAACAATATCATTTTTAACCTAATAAAAATATATAAAATGAATACTATTTTTGTGATTTTTTATTATTCATAATATACATGTGTAAATTAACAAGTGTGTGAAAAATGAAGTGAAAATGATTTAGTTTGATAGGTGAATTAATGGTGTGAAGTTGTGAATAAATTAAAATAGGAAAAGTGGTAAAAAAATAGGTTTTGTCTCCACCAAGGTTTGAACACACGCCCTTTATGTTACCAGCCCAAAACAACACCACTGAGCCAACGCGCGCTTGGTGACAAGGTAGTGGTTCCATTGCAATACATATGTTATTCAAGTGCATAGAAGCAAAAAAAAAAGAAATAAAATCAAAAGGTCTGGGGAGAGGGGGATTCGAACCCCAGACCTTGGGCACGCGCATCACACAAACACTCTTTACCACTGGGCTATAATGATTTAGTCGTTTGTAAAACGACCATCATTCAAAATAAAATAAACTTCAACCCTGAATTTGAATTTTTTGCGCGCCACCACCATTGTCATCTTCAACCTCAAGCTCTTATGTTTTTGAAATTCTGAACTCTCTCAATTCTCAACCATTTGCAAAGATGTAAAGACCAAACTTGCTCTAAATTCTCTCACGATTTCAAATATGTAACTAACATGAATTTATATTAACTACATCTACTGAATTATCTAAAATACGTGAAGAACCCTAAAATTTGAATTTTAAATTAAATGGCCATACTGAAGTATAAATGACTGATGATAGAGGGTTTTTAATCCTCTGATGATGCTGAATGAAATGGTATCGAGCTTTAACCAAAAAGATACACGAATTAAAGAGATGGAGTTGAGAAACTTACCTCTGAAAATGGAGGTCGTGAGGATGATTGAGAACACCTGGGCTTGTATGAATGATCCTAAAAGCTTCCTTGGGACTCAGTGATGCTAACTGAATACTTATTGTGACTTGAATACCTTAGAATTACTCCACCCGACCCCTTCGATTTGAGCTTCAAGTGAACATGGAGGTTGATGAATTTGCAGTTACAGATGAGCTGCAACCATCTGGATAGCTTCACCACACCCTAAGGAACGTGTTTGGATGCTTGGCTTTGCTTGACACCTTCTGAATTACTCTATGGACCTCCAACTGCACGAGCTCCAAAATGAAAGCAACAATGGTGTTCCTCCACTTACAGAAGTGATCCAGGTCCTTGGATCACCTCAAATGGACCCCTTTGAGATGTTAGAATGCTTACTTTCCAAAGAAGAGCTCTGGTTTGAAGAAAACGATTCTTCTTGCCAAAGAACTTTGAAAAACCATAAGCATGAGAGAGAGAAAGGGAAAGCAAGGAATAGAGTTGCTTTGGTGTGTCTAATACTGAGGAATGCACTTGTATTTATAGGCAAATGGATGCAGAGCAATCGGATGTAGTGAGCTTGCTTAATGAGGTTAACTTGGTACCTTAAGCATGAAGAAATTTTTTAACACCCTCGATTGAGCTCCCGATGAATAAGTGGCTGCTCTGGGTATCTGTGTTGGGAAGCTTGAAGATATGACATCTCAGGGGGTCAAAATTAGGGTATGACAAGTGGATACTTGTTCTTGATTGTTATTTTATTTAACGGCCTATAATCAACACACAGCCTCATACTTCCGTCTTTCTTCTTCACTAGCAACACCGCAGCTCCCCAAGGAGATACACTTGGTCTCACGAACTTCTTCTGAAGTAAATCCTCCAATTACTTCTTCAACTCTGCCAACTCAGATGCTGACATCCTGTATGGTGCCATGGAGATAGTTCTGGTACCAGGGACAAGATCAATAGCAAATTCAATTTCTCTCTTTGGCGGTCCATCGGGAATCTCATCGGGAAAAACTTCACAAAACTCACGTACCACCTGCAATTCATCAATTGTAGCCCGATTCTCAACAGATAACTACGCCATCAATGAAAATACATGCGCTTCATTTTTCACAAATTCCCGCAATTGTCTAGCAGATAATAAACCAGTTTCCTCCTCCTCGTCAGAGTAGAAAACCGCAGAGATTTGTTATAACAATTAATATGAACATAGTTACATTCCAACCAGTTCATACCCAAGATCACATCTAATCCACTCAATGGCAAACAAACCAAATCAATAACAAAGTCTTCGTCAAAGATCGACAAAGGAAACTTCAAGCACACTAGAGAAGTAGTCATCGATCCCTTAGCTAGAGGATCGACGACCGACTCTCCATTCATAGAAGACAACACAAGACCCAACTTTTTCATACATTCAAAACAATATAACAACGAGTAGCATCAGTATCAATAATAGTACTTAAGGGAGTACTATTAATGAAACATGTACCTCTGATTAGTTTGTCTTTGCTAGCTGTTTGAGTTCCTGCTAAAGCAAATACTTTCCCACTACATTGTGCTTTCTTCGGTTTTTGGCACTGAGTACTAATATGTCCTTCTTCGCCATAGTAAGCAAATTACTTCTTTGTGCTTACAATCAGCTACTTCATGCTCGACTTTACTACGACGTAAACACATCTTCACATCACCAGTACATGCATTACTTTTATGACCCGACTTCCCACATTTGAAACACACAATACCAGTATGATCATCTCCCCCACTAGTCCTATTACCCTTAGCAACTTTCTGTTTACCCTTCCCAGTTGGAGCATCATAAGGCTTCCCACAGTTCTGTTGCTGCTTACCCCTCTTCTTATTTATAATCTTATAATGAGCATTATTGTCCTCCTCATAAATTCTGCAACTATCTACTAAATCTGGAAAATTACAAATCTCCTGGTATCTAATTTCCTTATTGATCTCTGGGCATAACCCGTTCTCAAATTTGATACACTTGGAAAACTCAGCAGTTGCCTCGTTATAATGAGGATAGAACTTTTCTAGTTCCACGAACCTAGCAGCGTACTCCATAACCGACAAATTTCCCTGCTTCAGTTCGAGAAATTCAATCTCCTTCTTCATGCAGACATCTTTAGGTTACCTCCTCAGAAACCCCCTACGGAATAAAGCCCAAGTGATAACTTCACCTGCAGCCTCCAACCTCTGACGAGTCTCTAGCCACCAGTCATCATCTTCAACCGCCAGCATATGGGTACCATATCGCACCTCCTGCATTACAAAGTAGTCCATCACTCGGAAAATCTTTTCTATCTCCTTGAGCCAAGATAGCTCCCCATCAGGATCATACTTTCCCTTTAAGGTAGGAGGATTCTCCCTCTAGAAAGTTGCAAAACTACGGGTTGAGAGCTGCGACCAAAGCCATCATAGTTGGGTTAGCATTAGTCGGCACTAGAATTAGTTAAAACTGCTCTGGTGTCTTATCCAAACCGTGGAGGATCTCAATGATTTGAATGGCGTCGTCAGCCACATCGTTGGAGAAGGGGGAGGCAGGTTCTCGGTCTCTACTTGCGGGGGAGGCTTTTTCTATGAATGATGTCTCGCCACTGTTATGAGGGTCACAGATAGAAGAGATGACGATGTTACCGTTGGTGAGGTTGTCCCCAGGACCGACCATATTTTGTTATGGAAAGTTTCTTTTGGTCCTTGAGTTTCAGGGAAAGAAGAACGGGGGAACAATGTTTCTACAGACAGAACCACTGATCTTACCTAAATCAGAAAGAGAGACGATGTCGACGATATTCGTGGACTGGAAGCAATCAACAGAGGAGGGGTGTACCTGCAAATACTCCCATGTCAAAGTTAATATCGGTTGTATACACAAGGATTAGGGTTAGAAATTGTGAATACCTGACCCTCTTGCAGAGGAGGGTATATATAGTGAGCCCCCATTGCAAGGCCAATAGTTTCCATTATGATCCGTAAGTCCAAACCCATAATGGATGAGTTCCAAGATTTCCACGTGTACATGGGGGTGAGCACCGCGTGCTCACCATTTAGGGTCAAGTGCTTTGACATTCTCAGAGACATGACGAAGTTTCCCGTTACAGGGCAAAACCATCTTGCTTGCTGCGAAAGATTCAAGAGGCAATTGACGATGTGCTCCTCAGGTGAAGAGCACGTGTGGAACGTGACTTCCACTGGCTATAGTGAATTAGGTCAATGTATTAGGCCATCCTTGATGGAGATGTGTGGTGGATTCTGTTCGATGGTGGGCCAGCTCTAGGCCTAGTTCAGAATAAATATATTTCTCCATAAAGAGGTATGGGAGTTTATCATCACATGCTTGTAAGTTAAAAACTACACATACAATAACTATTCAAACATGATTGTAATAGAAAGAAGGTTAAGTGTCAAGTGTTGCGAGTATTCAAATCATATTGAAGTTCCTTGTTATTGTCATTTAACATAAACATGTTTGAACTAAAAAAAACAAGAAAATTGAATGACTTACGAAAAGAAGTTATAATTTATTAAATTAAATAAGACAAAAGTCATTCAAATATTGTGAAAATTTTCAAATAAATATTATTTAACTTAATTTTATAACTCTTTTTATATAAATCAGACCCGCATAAATACATTAGTAATCCATATTTTTTTTCACCACCAATATTCAGTTTACTAGACCGATTAATTCGGTTCAGGGGTCAGTTATATTATCAAGTAGTTTCCATCCACTCCTGATCACAGTTACTGTAACACCCGGTATTTAATTAATTATTTAATTAAATACTTTCAAATTATTTCAAATTTAATTGTTGAATTTGTGGAGTGTTGAGAATTGTTGACATGGGTTGTTATGATTAATTAGTCGATTAATTAATTGATTAAGTTGTAGAAATAATATTGAAGAAATACTAGATTTATTATATGAACTTAATTAAGTGATGGTGGTAGTAAAAGGTAGGGTGAGAATGTTAGGCCCAATAGATTTAATGAAATTAGGTTAACATAGGGATTAGGTTAATTAGAAGGGAAAAAGTCTTGGAGAATTGGTAATGGGAAGTTGTAGAGAAGAGATAAAATAGGAGAGAAACACAATCCCGTTTTTCTTGTAGCAATCTCTTAAAATCAAAGATCCCCGATTCGTTAACCGTTGGATTATGGCCAAATTTTGAGGGTAGGTTCGCAACACCTATATCTAACTTTTGACCGTTAGGATCTTCAAAATAAGGTATGAGTTGTGAGATATCATCATCGCACTATAGCTGCATATTTGGGAAAATTTTCAGCTTTTGATTCTGATTAAAAGAGGCAAGGGTTAGAAGATAAGGCTAGAAGGCTTCGATCGGTAAAATTATAGAGTAATCTCTAATCCAAGGTAAGAGTGAGGTTCTGACTCTATAATGGAATTTATGATGAATTGTATGTGGGATTGGGTTTGTATAATCGCCTCTGTTTGTGGTAGTGTAAAATTGTTGCGGTGTGTGGTTGTTTTTGGAATTGCTGAAATTGTTATACTGCCAATAAATCTATTGTTGAAAATTGTTCTATGTTGATGTTGGTAAAGTTGTTATGTTGTTGTAATAATAGGTCGTTGATATTGTGATGTTGGTGATGAGATTATGATTATATTATCGTTATGATTATGCTGTTGATATGATGATGATGTTGTAGGCCTATGGCCAGTGTTGTAGTGACGATATAGGCTTATGCCTTTTGTGATGATGATTACCTCTAATAATTGTTAATAACATTGATATATGTGTATGCCTTGTAATGAGATTTTTGTTGTGTTGTATGTGATTGTTGTATTCATTGAGTCGCATCCATTGCATAATGCATGTTTGGAAATTATGGCAAACACGACGGCCTAAAAATTATGGCAAACACGACAACCTGAAAATTATGGCAAACACAGCGGCCTGAAAATTATGGCAAACACGACGGCCTGAAAATGACAAATGTTTAAGTTGGCCTGAAAATGGCAAAAGTGACGATGGCCTGAATGACAAATATTTAAGTTGGGAGTTTTACTCCAATTGGTACCACATACATATGCATTGTTATGAGTCGCATTTCGAGTTGACTAATTGTTGTTGATCATGTTGTTGTGATGATGGATAAGTGTTGTATTAAATTGATGATTTTGTTGTAATACGTTGTTGATGACTTAGTCTAAAATTATGCCAACGATTTGGTGTGACAAGTATTATTGGAAAGATGTGTAATGGTTATTATAACAATTATTATAACTGTTGTTGCTAATTTCTATTTTAGATATTGTTATAATTTTCGTTGCTATTTGTTATTATGTTTGTTGTTATAATTGTTGTTTGAAAGTTGTGAAGTGGTAAATTATACGATCTGGTTTGTATTATACTATTTATCATACATCGTATTATATTGTTAGATATCCCACCCTTTCTGCTGATGTTTCCCCTACCATGGGAACCGAGCAGGTAATCAAGTATAATTGTGGAAGTTTGAAGTTAATTTATGAAGTCTTCATGTTGCTCTATAATAAGTCAAGAGGGTCTTGCTCTGATACGTAGCACTCGGGGGATGGACGATTGTTATTATGTTTAAATGTTGTTATTACCTTAAGTTGAATTATGAATTATCATGTTGATTTTAAAGTTGTTTAGTCGAATAAATATGTTAAGCGAATTGAAGTTGAATAATATTAATAGTTGCGAAGTGTTTTCTGTGAATAAAAGATGTGATGTTTTTACCGTTGTGAAATTATGATTCCGCTGTTTAGTTGATTAATTGAATTAAAATATGTTGCTATAAGTTCATCCAGGTTCTAAGTGTTATGTATCTGCATTATTATGATTAATGTATGTTGCTTATGTGATGTAAATGTGACATCCCTTGTATGATTAAATTTTTCGCACTCTGATTTTATTAATATTCGATGAGTAGAATTTGGGTGTTACATTAATGGTATCAGAGCAGGTCTGTTCGTCCGGCCAAGTTGTCTAATGTTGTTTATTCCTATGTATGAGACAAGTTTGTGAAACACTATCAGTACTTGTTGCTTTCTGGTTGTTGCAGGAATAGTTTGAGCGAAGTGGGGGAGAAGCTTTTCTCCTCGGATGTGGTTCAGTTGCAAGTTCGCAAAGAGGATTGTTGTCTTGGTGTTTCAGAAAGTGAATTTCGGAGAAAGAATGTGTCTTTCGAGTTATAAAATTTTTGGGAGTGAGGAGATATGTTAAGGGTTGTTTGGAATATGTTTAAGTTGAAGAAAAATGAGTTTTGGAGTGGAATTTTTGCAAGCAAAACGTAGGAAATTGCTGAAATTTTGTGAAACTTCAAAAATTCATAACTTGAGTTCTTGACATTCGATTCGAGTCCCGTTTGAAGCGTTAGAAAGCTAACGAGATGAAATTTATTTTATAAATAGTTCCAGAATCTGTAATAGAATTATTTGTTACAAGATGGTGTTGGAAAGAGATGAATTTGCGGTTACGCTTGTCCTTGGGACCGGACTTGTGCGTTGGTGTCGCGTTGGACGTCAGTGTCAGAGTTGAGTGAATTGAAGGAGTAATTAAAAGGTTTGTTGAGAAGAAGTTTTAAGAATTAAGTGTACCATTTGAGGAGTTTTGGAGATACCGTAAAGAGTGTCTCCGCATGGCGTCGATGTTCGCATTTTCGAATTGCGTTGGAAAATTTGTATCTTGGGTTTCGAGTATCGGATTGATGTACCATTTGAGCCTATGAAGAGGTGAAATTATATTCTACCTTATGGAAGATGTTATGGGAATTAGAGAAAAACTACGAGTTAGGAATGTTGTTGCAGTCTTTTGCGAAGATAAGGACTTTGGTTGGGATAAGACGAATGGTGATGTACGAGCATATTAATAACTCTAGAGTTGGAGAATAATTAACAATTGTGTAATGCTAAGTGATAAATGAGAAGACCGGGTAATATGTTTAGACATTAGTATCTTATCGACGAGATCGAAGGAGAAGGAAGTTGTGAGAGTTGTAAAACTCTAAGTGAAATTATTGGATTATGACGTTGTTAATGAGTTGAGTGCAAACTCGGAAAGGACGCTATTACGTAGTAACGACGGTTTACGCTTAAATATGGTTGTCGACTATCTATTGACAAATTGAGGAATTGATCACTCTTAATATCTTGTTGGTAGTAGACGGAGTCATATACATAGGATGAGCTTGTCTTATTATTTTAATAGTAGGTAAGTGATGGATACTAAACCGTGAGGATAATCGCTCACCATGTTGTGTAAACTTATGAAGAAGTGGATATGAAAGAGTAAGACGTATCTAACAGTGACTTAAGTTGGATAATCAGAGTTGCGCAATTGCTATGCACGTACGATTCTTTAAAAGTGAGGGATTAAGAATCTCAGGAGCCTATGGGAATGATATGTCTTTATCTACACATTTGATTTGGTGGATTGTTGATATAGGAATGTTGTGCCATAACACTATGTTTACTAATAGATGTTTGCTGATTTTATAAGGATATTATTATGGTTGCTGGTTAATGGTGAGTTATGTGGTTATTAGTTAAGTTATACTACTAGATTGACGTGATAGTAGTTTTGTTCCTGTTGTCGTGATGTTGTTGTTGGATACTATAAATGAGGAATAATACTACATAATATGACGAAGTTGATTATGTTGGCTATATTGATGTCATTACACGAGTGATACGACGATGTAAATAGAGTTGTTAGTATTTCGTTGGTAATTGACATATGGGAATGAAATTGCGTGTGTATTTTGGTGTTGACAATGTTATTAAGATGATAGTATGATGTTGTATATTCAAGTATGAGTGTGTTATGGTAGTTACTACTTTAAAAGTTGATATGTCACGATATTGTTGAAGTGATTGATACATTATAAACAATTATCTTGCGAAGGTATTGGATTTAGATCATGATGAATCGTTGTTAGGTCGAGGAAATAGTGATCGACGTGTTACCAAATGCTATTTGGGGAATCAGAGAATTGGATGCGAAAATCGCGGTAAAAGTGGTAGTATCGAGTGGATTTTCGAGGACGAAAATATTCTAAGTGGGGGGGGAGTTGTAACACCCGATATTTAATTAATTATTTAATTAAATATTTTCAAATTATTTCAAATTTAATTGTTGAATTTGTGGAGTGTTGAGAATTGTTGACATGGGTTGTTATGATTAATTAGCCGATTAATAAATTGATTAAGTTGTAGAAATAGTATTGAAGAAATACTAGATTTATTATATGAACTTAATTAAGTGATGGGGGTAGTAAAAGGTGGGGTGAGAATGTTAGGCCCAATAGGTTTAATGAAATTAGGTTAAGATAGGGATTAGGTTAATTAGAAGGAAAAAAGTCTTGGAGAATTCGTAATGAGAAGTTGTAGAGAAGAGATAAAATAGGAGAGAAACACATCCCGTTTGTATTGCAGCAATCTCACTAAATCGAAGATCCCCGATTCGTTAACCGTTGGATTGTGGCCAAATTTTAGGGTAGGTTCGCAACACCTATATTTAACTTTTGACCGTTGGGATCTTCAAAATAAGGTCTGAGTTGCGAGATATCATCATCACACTGTAGCTGCATTTTTGGGAAAATTTTCAGCTTTTGATTCTGATTAAAAGAGGCAAGGGTTAGAAGCTAAGGCTAGACGGCTTCGATCGGTAGAATTATAGAGTAATCTCCAATCTAAGGTAAGGGTGAGGTTATGACTCTATAATGGAATTTATGATGAATTGTATGAGAGATTGGGTTTGTATAATCGTCTGTGTTTGTGGTTGTGTAAAATTTTTGCGGTGTGTGATTGTTTCTGGTGGCTGTTTTTGAAATTTCTGAAATTGTTCTACTGCCAATGAATCTATTGTTGAAAATTATTCTATGCTGATGTTGGTATAGTTGTTATGTTGTTGTAATAATACGTTGTTGATATTGTGATGTTGGTGATGTGATTATGATTATATTATCGTTATGATTATGCTGTTGATACGATGATGATGTTGTAGGCCTATGGCCAGTGTTGTATTGATGATATAGGCTTATGCCTTTTGTGATGATGATTACCTCTAATAATTGGTAATAACAGTGATATAGGCGTATGCCTTGTGATGAGATTTTTGTTGTGTTGTAGGTGATGTTTGCATTCATTGAGTCGCATCCATTGCATAATGCATGTCTGAAAATTATGACATGACGGCCTGGAAATTATGGCAAACACGATAGCCTGAAAATTATGGCAAACACGACGACCTGAAAATTATGGAAAACACGACGGCCTGAAAATTGCAAATCTTTAAGTCTGAAACTGGCAAAAGTGACGATGGCCTGAATGACAAATGTTTAAGTTGGGAGTTTTACTCCAATTGGTACCACATACATATGCATTATTATGAATCGCATTTCGAGTTGATTAATTGTTGTTGTGATGATGGATAAGTGTTGTATTAAATTGATGATTTTGTTGTAATACTTTGTTGACGACTTAGTGTAAAATTATGCCAACGATTTGTTGTGACAAGTAATGTTGGAAAGATGTGTAATGGTTATTATAAATATTATTATAATTGTTGTTGCTAATTGCTATTATAGCTATTGTTATAATTTTCGTTGCTATTTGTTATTATATTTGTTGTTATAATTGTTGTTTGAAAGTTGTGAAGTGGTAAATTATACGATCTGATTTTTATTATACTTTTTATCATACATCGTATTATATTTTTAGATATCCCACCCCTTCTGTTGATGTTTCCCCTACCATGGGAAATGAGCAGGTACTCAAGTATAATTGTGGAAGTTTGAAGTTAATTTTTGAAGTCTTCATGTTGCTCTATAATAAGTCAAGAGGGTCGGGGGATGGACGATTGTTGTTATGTTTAAATGTTGTTATTACCTTAAGTTGAATTATGAATTATCATGTTGATTTTGAAGTTGTTTAGTCGAATAAATATGTTAAGCGAATTGAAGTTGAATAATATTAATAGTTGCAAAGTGTTTTCAGTGAATAAAAGATGTGATGTTGTTACCGTTGTGAAATTATGCTTCCGCTATTTAGTTGATTAATTGAATTAAAATATGTTGCTATAAGTTCATCCAGGTTCTAAGTGCTATGTATCTGCATAATTATGATTAATGTATGTTGCTTATGTGAAGTAAATGTGACATTCCTTGTATGATTAAATTTTCCGCATTCTGATTTTATTAATATTCGATGGGTAGAATTGGAATGTTACAGTTACAAGGGATTAAACCATGATTTTCCCTATCAAATCCATCATCAATCACTACTGGACCAACTAATGATTGGTTCAAATAATGTATATATCTAATCAACATATAACCAAAATACAATAATTATTTAATGAATAAAAAACAAATTTGTTTTATAATAGTGAAAAGAGGGTGTGAATAGCCACCAATTTCAATAAGATGTATTTTGCGTTGAAAATGAAAAGAGTTGTACGATTAACAACAAGGGTGTGAATAGAAATCTGATTTCAAACCTTGAGAACATACCCTTAATAATTTCATCTTTTTTCATCTTGAAAGCTTCATATTACTAGATCAATGCCAAAGCTTGGTTTCTTTTAGTTGCTCATTTCCTTCATGAGTCAGCGTCAAATAATCAAATATAGACGTAACCGAGTTTCTATTTGTAATTTTCTCATACTCAATATAAGAAATGACATTCAGTAAGATTATTTTGGATCTGTGATGATTCTGGTTGTCCTTACTTTTCTAATCATTCATAATGTTTAAGCTTTTCACCATTTGAATCTACATGATGTGTGTAACCATCCATTACCATATCCCACAGATCTTCATCATATCCGAGGAAGAAAATTTTGATTCTATCTTTTCAATAGTCAAACTTTTCTCCATCAAAGATTGGAGATTTAACAGAGTAATGATTTTTATCATTGTAGTTGGTAGATGTCATACCATGTTTGAAAAACAAAACTTTATCTAACACTATTAAGTGTTTGATGAATTACAGTTAATACCAAAATCAGAGCTCTGATGTCAACTGAAGATTCAAGAAACACAAGAAATGGGAGTTTGAATTGGGTTTCATATATGACAACGTTTTGGCAAGCCAAAAATATGAACAACAATGATAAAAAATACACAATGATTTTATACTAGTTCACTCTTGACTAAGTTAATCTAGTCCACTCGTCAGAGTGATTTCGCCTTCTCACAAGGACTTAATCCACTAATCAAACATATTACAAACTCAAAGACCAATTGTTAATGACTTCTCGAGGCTAGAGACTAAACTCATGCCCTCAAGGAATTTAACCAAAGTTAAAATTACAAACTTAAAAACCAATTGTCAATGACTTCTCGAGGTTACAGGCTAAGCTTAGTCCCTCAAGGAGTTTAACCAAAGTTAAAATACGAAGATTATGTGTTTACAAGAATGCTTCTAAACAAGCAGATACACAAAGTGAATTTCAGAATTTACACTTAAGAAAATATACATGAAATAGCTCTAAGTGTAGTGAGTGTTGTAATTATTATTTCTCTCGTTGTTCACTCTCTTCAAAATTCATGTCCTCTTTAAATAGATGATGAATAGTACCGTTGGAGGATGGAATTAGAAACTTCTTCAATTTCACAGATGTAATAATGATACGAGGTTGAGCTATGAAATGTGGAGATTAGTTGGTACTACATTCCTTAAGATTTTCAACATATTTTTCCTTTTAAGGAACATTTTATTTTTCCGCTTGAATGTACTATCTCCGGGAATATTCTTTCAATAATTAGTCTCTGCATCATTGGCTTCGTATTTGAGATGATTTATAGCTCGATCAGAGTTCAAAGCCTAGAAGATTAGACTTCAGAGTCTAGTGAAAATGAGGCTTGAGTTATCAGATTAAGTCTAGATTGATTGTTGCAGAGGTATTGTCTTGGTTATCCAAATGATTGACTATCAGATGAACGCTTCTTTATATTTTAACTTTATTTTAGAATGTGATGATATCCAAAGTCCAAAGTCTCTTTGTCCAGAGTCTGCTTTCATTATCTTAAGATTCTGTACACTTGATGAAACCATTAGTGTACAAAATTATTCTCTATACTTTGTTATAATCAAAACTTAAGGATTGTATATGTAGAACCAAACTTCTCTCTCTCTCTCTCTCTCTTACTTTTGCATTTACATTTCGTAGTATTTTGCAAGTCTAGGTTTTCAATTCTTAAAGTAGTTTATCGTTTATTCGATTGGTAGCAATTTATTGCTTAAGATTAGGTTTTCTTAGGATTGGCACCTAATCGAGCTTTCGTGGTGATTAAAATCTGCGAAACTTGTTGAGTTTAGAATTCGCACATTTAATCATTGTATAATCACTTCTCGTGAAACATATAATTGGTATCAATTGAATACTTTATGTATCATCATTAGATCATTTGTGATATTTGAAGATTGATTAAGTGCTTACGTGAAATAATTTTTAAACAAGTATAACTCACTTTATTTCGCTATGAACATTTCAGCGCACAACTTTGAAACCTTCGATAATTCATTTTTGAAAATTTGGTTGAAGCTTATTTTTAAAAAGTCTATTTACTTCCCTCTAAATTGTTTTCTCACACCATATTCTCGACCAACAACACATGCTCAAGGTTTTCTCCTTGTTATTCCTATTGATGGTCTAGTCCAACATATGACCTTGGTAGAGTACCATACTGTAACACCCCAATTTTTAACAGCGACAGTGTGTTTTTTTTTCTTTTTAAAACAACAAAGTTTTTGAAATAAAACAACTATGACCATCTTTAAAATAAATCAGAGTAAAGTTTTATAATACAATGATCATAATACAAGTTACAGAGAAAACAATAAGGAAGAGTAAACAATGACTTCAACGACAACCCCTAAGCTGATCTTGAATTCCAAGCCAAGGATGACTTAGTACAAATGTCTCACTATGACGTTCAATCTTGATAATTTTGATTGCCAAAGAAATTCACATCTTGCAAGTCTTCACGACACTTGGATAACCTAAATATTACGATTCCTAATAGCCTGGGGGCATTCAGCCCATTCAATAATAATAGTAGAGAGTCACGATCTAAAAATAGCATATACGAAAGAATAAACACATGCAAGTAATACATGATATACAACAGTCACAATATTTATTTCAACAAATAAAGTAAGGCACAAATATCCTAATGCAGACTCTACATGGGTGTGATCCCCCTAACCGGGTTCCTCACATGCATGAATTTCGGAATTTTACCTCTCCGCAGAGAGTCGTGGCCCCTTTCCACTAAAAGTGCAGTATTCCTCACTAACACCGACTCAATAAAATCCTGCAGGATTAGGTGGGCTCAATTCACTAGAGTCCTCACCCGGTGCAGTCCACTCGACATACACGCAACTATGATATGCATGAGTATACACTTTCTCTACATATACTAATGCAACAACTTACATAATCTTCACATATGTAATCATAACCACAAGTCAATTCATATATTCAACGAATCATATGAAAGTATGTTCACAAGTTTAGCATCACCGCTTAAACAAATATTTCATAATTGGGCACACTACAAAACCCCCCAATTGGGCACACCATCATTCATACCAACACATATGCATTCAATCACATATAATATCGTTAGAAAGTGCCCTTACCTTAGTAAGCTTCCAACATATTCAACTTACGCTATATGAGAACGATTTGTCTCTCTCGACGAGGTCTCCTATCTAGTTTACCCTTTCAACCTTTTAAAATATACAACTTAATTAAGTCAATACAAACCCAACTGTATCCATAATGAGGGATTTACCTTGGCCACTTACTTAATCAATTAGGTTTAGGTTTTATTTCCGATTTTCTAACCTAAACATTTTATATTAAGAATATATCTTTTCAAATAGAAAATGAATTTTTCTCTTAAAAGAATAATAAAATATTAATGCAAAAAGTTCATAACTCACCAGTTTAAAATAGTATTATGATATTGTCATAATCATTATTTGCCTACTACTTTGTTTGAAATTATTAAAAAA
This sequence comes from Vicia villosa, assembly GCF_029867415.1. Taxonomy (NCBI): domain Eukaryota; kingdom Viridiplantae; phylum Streptophyta; class Magnoliopsida; order Fabales; family Fabaceae; genus Vicia; species Vicia villosa. Next base: position 26,965 of record NW_026705878.1, on the reverse strand, counting down.
TAATGATTATATTTTTAAAATCATCTTTAAATAAGGATTTGATTGGAAACTAAAGAATTAAATTTAGTTATTCATTTGTGATTAACAAAAAAAATAGTATTTAAAATTTAAAATTTAAAATCTCTAACCAATATTAACTCAAAATTATAATTTATCAAGACAATATTGATAGCTTCTAAAACGTAATTAGTTTCAACTCATAATAAATAAAATAATATTACAATATTAATAATATAAGGACAATTTAATAAACCACTTAATTAAAATAGGATACTGTCATACCCTAATTTTGACCCCCCCTGAGATGTCATACCTCCAAACATCTCATCAAACTCAAGATAGGTACTCAGAGCAGTCACCTATTCATCTGATACTTAATCGAGGATGTTCAAAGACAAAAGAGCTCGGGCAAAGGATTAATCAACAAGAGAATGACCTCTAATACAATCACATGACTCGAATGATTAATTCATTTACCTATGATTGATTAGACACCAGTCATCAAGACTCAGGTTTGCTTAGTTCACCAATCTAGGGTTTTGAGCCCACCAAGGACTGCAATCAGGGACCACATTTGGGAAATCCTAAAAGGCTCCAGGGCATCACTCAAAGGCTTCAATTATCTTCAAATGATCCATATGACAACATCCATTGGGCATTGTACTTCAATTCAAGATCTACAGTCACCAATTTCATCTGGTCGAAAATTAGGGTTTCAGACCTAATTCACCTGGATAGTTGACTTTTAATCAGGACATGGATCCAAAACTCAAAACATGACTCAAGAATTTCTATTACCTCAACATAATCCATTCTCATCACTCATTTGAGGAGGAGAGTTTGATTCATCACAAAAGCCCAAGATTTCACTTCATCAAGAAAAAGTCAACTATACAAGATCACCTCTGACTTTTGGGATTCTTCGTCAAAACATGACTTTTGAAGGTCAAGAAAATCAAGAAAATTCATCAAGGATCAAAAAGTCAACAAAAAGTCAAACTAGTGCATTTTTGACCTAGTTCATGGATCTCAAAATTTCACCTACACAACTCAAAAAACTTCCAACAAGAAAGTTGTAGATCTCATCAAATAAAACAACTCCTTACATAACAACTTTTTTCAAGAGATCAATCATTTGAGAGATTTAGGCTTTGGAAGTTATAGGTCATAAAAACTTAGAAAAATTCTAAGTGTTTTTGACCTAGTTTTCTTCAAACCTTAGGCCCATTTTTCACAAATTTCCCAAATGATTCTGAAGAAACCACAAACTAATGAATTTAAGCACATGTTAAGGGCTTTCCAAATTGTGCTCAACCTTCTCCAAATTCATTTTGAGCTAGGAGTTATGCTTGTTCAAATGTGGCCTCATGAAGTGAAATTGTAGGTCATGTACCATTTTGAAACTTTGCAAAATTGTGCAAATGACTTCACTAATGGATGCTACACGACCCATAACACATAAGAAAAGATGCCATGCATTCATTTTCACCATGGCATGAGGATTGGAGAATATTCCCAAAACAAGAACATGTGATTATGTAATGATTACATTTGGAAATTTATGGAAATGGATGAATCACCAAAGGAATCTTCTCACCAACCAATTGGATCACACTCTGCATCAGAAATGCTCCCTAAGATCACAAGAGATCAAGGGATAGGGAGCTAGCTCGAAAATGCAATGATCACATCTTGATATTCTTTGAAATTTCTTCATGCTTAAGAAACCAAACTTACTTCACTAAGCAAGCTCACTCTCTCAAATTACTCTGAGCTCTTTTCCTATAAATATAAGTGCTATCCTCCATATAATTCACACCAAAGCAACTCTAATTCTTGCTTTCTCTTTCTCTCCCTCTTGCTTATGGTTTTCAAGAGTTCTTTGGCAAGAAGAATCGAATTCTTCAAACCAGAGCTTTTCTTTTGAAAGTAAGCTTTCTAACATCTCAAGGAGGTTCATTAGAGGTGATCCAAGCACCTGGATCACTTTTGTAAGTGCAAGAACACCATAGTCACTTTCATTTTGAAGCTCGAGCAGTTGGAGTTCTGTAGAACAAATTGGAGGGTGTCAATCAAGTCCAAGCATTCAAACACTTTCCTTAAAGTGTAGTGAAGCTATCCAGATGGTCGCAGCTCATCTGTAGGTGCAGAATCATCATCCGCAATTCCTACTTGAAGCTCAAGCAAGAGGGGTCGGGCAGATCAGTTCAGAGGTTTTCAAAGTGATCCAAGTGCCCAGATAGCATCAACAAGGTCCCAGGAAGCTTTTGCAATCATTCACTCAAAGCCAGAAGCTCTCCATCATCATCACGACCTTCAGTTTCAGAGGTAAGTTTTTGAACTCCACCTCTTTAATTTATGCACTCTTTGTGATAAAACTCAATACCATTTCATTATGCATCATCAGAGGATTAAAAAACCTCTATCATCATCCATTTATCGCCTTGTTTGGTTGAGAATTGAGCAAGTTAGAAAATTCAAAATCTTCAAGCTTGAGGTTGAAGACGACCATGGCTGTGGCGCGCAAAATTCAAATCCAAGGGCAGAGTTTATTTTATTTTGAATGGTATGCGTTTTATAAACGAATTCATCGTTTGCCCTAGTGGCCTCACATGCGCTCTTAGTCTCCTCATGCCTCTAGTCTGGGGTTCGAATCCCCCTCGCCCCAAACTTTTTAATTCTTTTATTTTTCAAACATTTCTAACTCATTTTGAAACAAAACCAACTGCGCGCGTGTTATAGTCACCAACTGAGGCTGGGCCTAGTGGTATTATTTTGAATGTGTGACCATAAGGGCGTGGGTTCAAGCCTTGGTGGAGACAAACCTATTTTTTTTATCACTAATTTCCTTTATTTTCTTCACAACTTCACACAATTAATTCACCTATCAAATTAAGTTATTTTCACTTTATTTTTCACACACTTCTTATTTAATATATCTATTTTTAGAATATACCAAAAAATCATAAAAAATATATTATTTTAAATATGTTTTAATTAGGTTTAAAATCACATATCTTTAAGTATGTTTTAATACTTTAAAAATATAATTTTCACTTGGTTTTCAAAATCTAATCTCTTATAAATATCTTTGTGATAAAACCCTAATTATTTAGGTCTTAATCAGGTATAGACTTTGTATTTACTCTAATTAAGTTGATTTTCTGTCAATTTTCAAAAACTATATTTATAAAATCTTCTTTCTGTTTTCAAAACATTCTTCTGGTATTTGAAGGGAATTATTCCCGGTGAAACTCTTCAGATACCTATGTGACCTATGTCCATCTCCACTTCTTCTGTTTTCAAAAACCTTTAACTGTTTATAATAAATATTCAACTGTTATGAATAAACAATCAACTGCTGGTAAGGCTTTGTACATACATCTTCATAGGCCTTCACTCCACACCAGGTTAGGCTTTATAGCTTTCAATTTACAGTCTTCATTTAAATTACTGTCAAATATAAACTGTTTATATATTGTTTAGAACTACGTCTGAGTGCAACCTTAGGACAGTTAAACTATATATATATATATATATATATATATATATATATTATAGGACTTTGGCCTAGGATTGAGAATGTCTTCCCGGTGAAGGCTCTTTCCTAATTAGAGATCTTTAGTTCAAACCCTCAAGATGAATTATTCCCGGTGAAACATCTTGAAAAAAGCCTTAGAACCCAAACTAGGATACATCCACCCAAGAGGAATTATTCCCGGTGAAACCTCTTACCCATTTGCTTAGAACCAAAATAAGTTCAAAACCACATAGCTTTCTCTTGTGCTATAACAAGGACTCTCGATGACCCTCAATTAGCCTCCTCTTGGGCTTTGTACAAGGATCCACAGGCTTCTTAAAAGCATTCCCAGCTTCCTCTTGAGCTTGTATACAAGGACCCATCAGGTTTCTTATAAACATAGGAACAGGTCTTTACTCACCTTTTAGCCTATCCTGGTGAGTTCTTCCACTCTTCAAACCAGACTTTAAACAAGCTAAGAATGTCTCAATCTCATATTGAGTTCACCTTTTGGAATGAGAGACATGGACAGTCTTTGTCACCCTTATCTTCATTAATTTTCTTCCTTAGCAGAGTCTAGGATCCTCAGTCAGTGTCAGCCTTAATCTTGGGCTTTAAACAAGAAGTCTCAAATAGATAATCATTCTGCCATCATCAAAAATCCCCTGGAAAGGGTCAGCCTCCATTCATTCCTTCATTTTAACAAAAATCCCCTGGAAAGGGTCAGCCTCCATTCATTCATTCATTTTAACAAAAACCCCTGGAAAGGGTCAGCCTCCAAAATCACTCCTTTAAATCCAAATTCCCTGGAAAGGGTTAGCTTCCAAAAATTAAAACTTTCAAAAGATAAACTCTCCAGCAGAGTAAAAACCCCTGGAAAGGGTTAGCCTCCAAAATCAGTCCTCTAAAGTCATAATTCCCTGGAAAGGGTTAGCTTCCAAAGACTTAAACTTTTAAAAGATAAATCTCACTTAAGGTCAGTCTCAGTCAATAAAAACCAATTCCCCGGTAGAGTCTACTTTAGGTCAACCACTCAAACAAATTCCCCAGTAAGAGTCCATCTTCAAACCTGGGCCTTTCATTCATCAATTCCTGCTTAACAGAAGAACAACCCTCAGTAGGGTCAACCCTTAGGATAATCCTCAACAAAGTCAAAATCCCCTCTGAGTCAAAGATTCCACACTGATAGATCTTTCTTTAAAAAGTCAGCCTCAACCTTGGGCTTCGTACAAGGCACATACTCCCCTTAGAGTCAAAACCCTACTCATAGGTATCCCCCTATCCAGAGTCAGCCACAACCTTGGGCTTTGTACAAGGCATATAATAGAGTCTCCCCAGTGAGTCCTTCACCATCAAGTAGCTACAACATTGAGCTTTGTACAAGGCAGATAAAATCACATTCCCTGTGTCAAAAGATTCCTAACCTTCAGGATCTTTTCCCCATAGAGTCATCCATACTCAGTTTCCTCAATAGTCAGCCACAACCTTGGGCTTCATACAAGGGAGAAAACAATGTCTTCCCTAGTAAGAGTCAGCCACAACCTTGGGCTTCATACAAGGCAGAAAATAATATTTCCCCAATTAAGAGTCAGCCACAACCTTGGGCTTTGTACAAGGCAGATAATAGAGTCTCCCTAGGTAGAGTCAGCCTCAATTCTGGGCTTTGTACAGAACACAAAACTCTTTAGTTTAAGTCAACTCCCAGTGGAGTCATCTCCCAGAGTCAATAAAATAATTAATCAATTAAAAAGCCTCAAGCTTGGGCCTCATACAAGCCAGCCAAAAATCAAATCTTTCAAACAGTAGATAGACATAGCTCATCTTCATAGGTAGGTATTTCTCCTATCTCACCACAAACAAACAATCATTTCAAACAAACAATCATTTCAAACATTCTCCCATTTACGACTCATGAAAGGCATGCTCTGGCTACATCCCAGACTTGTACAACTTTCCCTAATTTGGTCGAGATTCTTTCATTCAAGAGGCATGTGGCTGTCATACTTGATCAACCAAGTAGGCTCCCTCTCTTAATGAAACAAATTTCAACTTTTCTGTCACTTTAAAAATGTTTGTGGTGGAATAGTAGAAATACCTCTCTGTAAAGATGATTTCATGTCTCTTTACTGTAAACAGAGATTTAATTCAAGCTTCAACCTTGAGCTTCAAGCAAGGCACCAAAAACAATTAATTTCCCTAATTAGTTCCCCGAACTACAAAAAGCTCTAACTTCCATTAGGGATATGTAGGCATGAGGTTCACAAGGAATCTCAGCGTGCTAATAAAAAACCAAAAATAGTCAGTCTGTCAGTCTTTCTTTTAATTCAATTCAATTCCTTCTCCTAATACAAAGGAGAAACTTTCCCAATCAATAAGCAACAAACACAAACACATAGACACATAGAAGGTTCCCGTAGAGTACTACGGATATGTAGGGTGCTTAAAATATTCCCTATGTATAACCGACCTCCCGGACTCCAGAATTTCTAGTCTAGGTGAATCCCCACACTTAGCAAACTCCTAGGGTTTATTTGAGATCTTTTTCCCCTTTCCTCCTCGTAGGATAATTAAAAAGTTCGTGTGATATCATAGGAAGAACTGAAACAAAATTCATCCCGCAACGGGCACATTCTCCTTCCGAATTCCGCGTGAAGGGTCTAGCGTGCCGTCCTCCCAAGTGAAACGGGGAGGTAAAAAAAACGACACCACAAATACATAAGAGAATCTTGAGAACTAATGTACTTCAAAAATAAAATTATATTTGTGAATAAAAACAACATTATTATTTTGTTATTTTGATGATTCAATCATGCCAATTATTTCAATTATAACCATAAAATCATTTTCGTAACATAGTAAGATATAATACCCGATCCAGAACTCGCCCCCGAACCGGACTAAATCGGTGGTTTAAAACCAAAAAAAGAAAAATATATAATACCCGATGAGAATAAATATTTTGAATTTTAAAATTAACTCATAACCTAATATTAACCTTTAATTTATGAAAGCCAAATTAATCAATAAAATAATAACTTTTAATACATAATCATATATCGATTTGATTTCCAAAATAGCCATACAGTCATTGTGTGTGCATAATTAAATTGAATTCCATTTATTTGATTACATCATTCTTTTGGATTTACCAAATTAATTCTAACCAAATTTAAAACTTTAGTGAATAGGCTAGAAATTATAATAACAATTGGTATTTCATATTTTAGTTTAGAAAAAATTATTCTAACTTTAAAAGTTCTTAAATATTATTATTTCCTATATTTAAATTGAATCCATACCAACTATAATATTTATTTGAAATGGTATAGAACTAAAGTGATTTTCTTTTAACTTTGAACAATAGTTATAGTATTGATAAACACTAGATATCAGATAACTTTGAATATACCCCCTTTCAGATTTTAAAAAAATTCGGAATAACTTGTTTCTGAATTTATCTGTTAACATGATCTTATATCAAGTAAAGGAAAATGATATTATTATTCAATCATAATATAAATATTAAAAAATTTAGATTAATATACAACCGTACATATTATTTCTTTAAACTAGTATGCTCCAAATTTATAGATTAAATAAACTTAGAATTAGGTTCACTTAAAACAAAAGTTGAGACTCAATAGGTGAGATAAAGTATTCACTAAATGAAAAGAAAGAAATTATATCAAGTTTTGTTTGTGAGCTTTCAAATTGATTTAAATGGTGTAGAAGAGAAGAGAGAATGTGAAAGATTGTTTAATATTGTTGTTCTGCACACATAGAGAGTGAAAATTGTGTGTTGTGTGACTTATGGTTTATCTAATGATATGTATTTATAGGCTCTAGCCTAGATAAGCATGCACCCTAACCATTGGATAAAATAGTGTTGAAGATAAGCATGCACCCTAACCATTAGATCTCTCTCACATGCCTAAGTCAGAATTATTAGATAGAAAATATCATGATATTTTTAGTTTCTAAAAATTAAACTATTAATTTAATCACTAATGCCAAACGTGTAGAATTTGAGTAACTTGAGCTTCAAGATTTAAAGTAAACTATATGAAATGAAAAGAAGAATATTTTAAAACTAAGTAAAAATGTAGAAAAAGAGACCGGAAAATAAAAATAAAAATATTAAAATAATTTACACGAAACGAAGTTTAATAAAACAGATTGAAAATGATCAACATCAAAAATAAAAATACCCGATTAAACAGGCTCGGACAGGTAAAATTATAACCATAAATGGCGTCGAAAAAATACAACGACCTTACCAACACGATCTACACGCAACATAGACTAATAAAATAGTCTGGTACAATTCAAAACTGAAAATATTTCGCCCGCTAATTTTTCACACGGTGTCGAATCGCTTCAACCGGTCAGTTTGTAAAACTCCTATTTTAATGTTGACAAAATAAAAATATTTTGCATGAATAATTAAAACTATAATAACGTGATGCTAATATTAATAGAGTTTTGGTAGTACTTCGTCATGGTCTCAAATTTATAGACAATTATATAAAAAATCAATAAAATAAAATAGCATAATACTATTTAATATTCTCTAATTCTAATTCATACTTTTGTACTTCTATGGGTCTTACACGTACAATTCTTAAATACTGAATTTGATCCCTTTATTTCCTGTTGATGAGGTTTTCCCTGTTTTCCGCAAGGCATGTTTGAATACTTTTAGAGAACACGTCTTATTTGATATATTTATGAGTGTCGGGGTATCTGTGAAGAAAAGACACATGTAAATTTCTTAACTTACTCATATGAGGGGAAATTGACACTTAGACCAGCTGATGTTATGGTGTACGAGTGGGAAAGAGGGAAACATGCACGTATAGACTTGACTGAGTTTTCCACTAATGACTGAGGACCAGAGGTTTTATTGCTGGGCAGACAACTCTCAAAATCGCTTCAAGTAAAGTGGTCAAAGATGAGAAAGTGTGTTCCGATAATCAACATATTTTTATATTATTTTTTTTGACACTTTTGATTTTCTAACATAAAAAACAATTGATCTTTTACTGAGAATGTAAAGGTTCATGCATAACAATATTGTGTCTCCTAAAATAATAAATATAATTTTTAAATAAATTTATTTTGCATGCTATTTCAGTATAATATTAATTATGTAAAAAAAGACTTGTAAATAAGTATAGAAATTAGAGTCAATGACTGAATGGAGCCAGATCTGCTTCACATCTAGGAAGTAGGTAGTAGATGGTCACTAACTGATTGGAAGAGAGGAATGGAAGAGTCAAGTTGATTTTGCTACAAGTAAAATGATAACTTACTCGTCCCATGTGAATTCACATGTGCAGAACGTGGAAACAAAATGAAATAAAATATCTTATCTGGACCACCGACCAACATAAAAATGTGGACACTAAAAACCATGAACAAAATTTAACTATATAAAACCCACACACATTACTGTAAAAAAAAACACTCTTTGGCTTCTTCAATTCTTTTCTTTTTCTCTATCACTATATCACAATTCATCACCATGCTGAGTCTAAGAACATGTCCATCTCTTTCCCTCCCATTCTCACCATCCAAACAACCAAGAAACCTCTCTCCATCCTTCAAACCCTATCATCAATCTCCACCGTCCAAATCCCGAACTTCAATAAAAACATCTTCATCTTCCACGCCTCATTCCCAAGGGATAGAACACATAGTTCTCATAAAAGTCAAAGAAAACACAGAATCCTCAAGAGTGAACGCCATGATCAACGAGATGCAATCCTTAGTTACACTTGAACAAGTTCGTCACCTTACTCTAGGACCAATCCTAACCAACAACGAAAGTATCTCAACAACGATACCTATTTCAGATCTTCGTTACACTCACTTGTTCCATAGTCGTTATGATTCTGAAGAGGATCTACAAACATATAATGTCCACTCTAAACATATAAATGCGGTTAGAGGCTTTATTTTTCCTATCTGCGATGATCTTTTAGTGGTGGACTGGATAGGCGGAGAGGTTGCTCTCCCGCCACATCCTTTGCCCGGTACTGCATTCTGGGTGAGTTTCTTGAAACTCAAGGAAGAGAATGAGCAGGACGGTGAAGTTAAGGAGGAGGTTTTTCGGGCTATTCGAGGTATTAAGGAGAGTAATGGAGGAGTTAGTTATGTTTCTTATGGTGAAAATATATCTCCGGCGAGGGCGAAGGGGTTCTCGATAGCTTCGCTTGTGGTTTTTGCAGGACGGGAGGAGTTGGAGAGCGTGGATGCTGGTGAAGGTTTGGTTAAGGTTAAGGAGCATTTGGAAAGTGTGGTGGTGGTTGATTATGTGGTTCCTAGTGTATAGTTTAGTTTGCAAGGTCTGTTTGATGATGATGTTATTGGATTTTTGTGTTTTGATGTTACTTGCAATAGTCCAATGATGCTGTGTTTGTGTTCTTGTTAGATTGTTACTATTTAGAATGTTGCACACAAAAGTATCTTGAATTGGACGGTCCATGTTTAGTCCTTGTGATTTCATTGTAATTGTAATGTCTGATCAACTTATTAATAAAGAAAATGATTATATATCTCTCTTTAACTAAAGAAAATGTCCAATTTGATTAACTTTTATAAACATTTCAAAATCTTCTATAAAATTTCGAGTTTCTTTAAATTTAAACAATATTTGTAAGTCTCTATTTTTTTCTGCATTCTACGGATGTTTTAAAAGTTTTACATAAAAGTTTTTCAATGAATTATTTACATTTATAACAAATATATAATAAAATTGATATTAAAATTTTAAAGTTTTCTCGTACTTTTGGATAACTCTGGTATATAATATTGGAATGGCTAACATCAAATTTATAGAAAAACTTGCACTCCTAAAAATACTCCATCTTCCTACGAATTTACCCGCGGATTTGAGCGATATTTCCGCCGGAAACAAAGTTTTTGCGGTTTTTCCTGTTGTTTATGATCTCAAGCTAAAACTTTCATGGGTAATATTTTTAGCAGGAAATTCCGCAAGCAAATCCGCAAGAAATAATCAGCAGGTTAATCCGCGGGAAAAATTCCGCAGCAAATTTAAATCAAATAATTTTTTATTTTAATAAATTTTTGAAACATTTTAAATTATATATTAAAATAACTATAAAATAAAATTATAATTTAAATGTTTTAGAATTTAAAAAAGACAAATTCAAATTCATTGAACAAGTTACTATATAATCTACTATAAAGTTACTATAAAGTTGATAGCAAGTACTTACATAATCACATTGACTTAAAATACCAAGCTATTACTAATTATTTATGAACGAAATTAAAAAGATAAAATAATTCAAATTACAGCCAACTCATAAAGGAAAAGTACTAATCAAAAGAAAAAGATGATCTCACTTCATAAAGGTTCTTGACAGAAAAAGTTGGTCGACAATACAGGGGAAGCATGGGTACTTCTAAAATGGTGAAGTATCAGTATCGGGTACGCACCCGTACTAGGTACACGTACCGTACTCGTGGTATTTTATTTTTTCTTATTATTCAAGTTTAAGTGAAATTTATGTATTTTACTTTCGTTGTTATTGTATCTTAACATTATTTTGATCTTTTAAAATTTTTATAGTGATATTTTATTATGAACCTTATAATTTAATTATCTACTCATACATTTTTTATAAAAAAAACTCTTATTTTTACTAAATACGAATTCCTTGATTTTTTTATAAATGTCGTATCCCGTACTGGTACCAGTACCTACATTGGGTACCGTAGCTGTACCTATGCATAATAGGGGTTACACAGGGTATTTAGAAAAACATGATATAAATGTATGGAAAGAGACGATAGCAATATTCTTAAAAATGTAGTGTTTGTTTCTTAGAGAGACAAAAAGGAAGAGATGGTAGCATTATTCTAAGATTGATTGAGATGATCTGTTAGTTCTCTTATTGAAAGATCTGCTCACGGTGTAGATGTTGTTGGTGATGGTCCTCTGTGTATTAAGGAAATATATTTTCTCCCTGTAGTTCTCATCGTTGGAGGATAGAAGAGACTCATGGACCACATACTCGCCGTCTTAGAGGCGGTAGAGGGGTGCACCATAAGCGATGATGATGAAGAACATGTTGAGGTGCCAGATCATGTTGATGCAAAGGCATATGGCGAGGTGTTTGACCATACAATGTTTGTTGGAAATTAATTTAAACCGAATGGAATCGAGGCTAGAATCGTGTACGGAACACTTTCCTTTTAGTATTTCAAGCACTCCCAATTTGTCTTGGAGTTTCTACAAACCCGGGATAATTCAGCTTTCTCGAGTTTGCGCAAGACCGGCGAAAACTCAAATGTAGTGAAGAGTGCTCTAGAATTATTCTAGAGGATTCGCATTTTTTGTGAAAACTCGAATGTAGTGAAGAGTGCTCTAGAATTATGTTAGAGGATTTGCATTTTTTGTGATGTGATTTTCTGAATCCATAATGAATTATTCATAGGCCACATTGGTATTGTTTCACAAGGTAGCGACCCTTGGTGAAACAATGTCTTTTACCAAAAGTCACAATGATTGTCCTACAAACACACTTCAAAAGTTGCATGGTTTCATTTTGCAACTCTTCATGAAGTGTTTCCAATTTTCAAATCCACTTCTCTTGTCATTTTGGAACAACTATTATAATAATTACAACAATCCTCCACTTGTTCTAATAATGACAAAGTCCAATTACAGAATATAGAAAGCAAAAGAATGTTAATACAGTTAGGTATCTTTTGATTTGAACTTAACATTAGTAAAGACAACGAAAAGCCTAATTAGAACGTTAGGTAGCTATGCTTTGAATTGTTATCCCATATGATCAGACCGACGTTACTATACACACACTCTTTAAAGGTTCTTCGCCTACATATCTCGCCTAGTACTATTTATGGCCACATGCTTTTCCTGTTCTTCATGGATTTTTCAAGGGAGAAACTCCAACTCTCACTTTAAGACGGCACCATCTTGAAATTCATATAGGTGAAGTTCATTTTTTATCTATTTCTTGAGATACATATCCTCCTCGATATAGAACTTCATTAAGAGTTTCAAAAAAACTCAACCCTCAATTATTTAATAGTCAACATTGTCACAAAATGTTGCACCAACTTCAAAATAAACAACTTGTTATTACCCATTGAATCTTAGGATAAGATGTATTAACTTCATATTGGGTTGCTATCATTGTTGGAACACTTATTCAAGGAGTTTCAACCTCACACCTCGTGAGGTTGTCTTTACTAAATCCCTGGTCAGTGGTTTAGTAACTGAATCATTCAAATTATAGATCGATCGTATATATGTGAATGAAATGATTACATCTTTTATCAATTTTCTCACGAAAGAATGTCTAAGGCCTCAGTGCCCAAACTTTTCATTTTATACTTATCTGAATTCTCTTGCTACGTTGGGTTGACTATCACATTGTGTTAACACCTTTGAAACATTGTCTTTAGCCAATGGAACTTCCAATAGAAGGTCCTTCAACCCCAACTTCTTGACTAGTGGAAGCGAGATCCATATACTATGGCTCCATGGTCAAGAGAGTGATGCATATTTGTTTCTTGCTCTTCCAAAAAATCTCACCCTCAACTAGTGTAAATATCCACTTAGTTGTAAATATATGATCTGGTATATCCTTCTAATATGGCAGGAAACCTACCATAATGGAGGTCAATATTTTGGCTTTTATAAGATAATCAAAATCCTTGTGATGGCCTTCCAATGCTCACCATTTGTGTTTCTAGTAAATCTACTCATTTACTAATTGCAAATGTTATGTCGGATATAGTACATTATACTAGAAGACCAATTTCACTTGTGTATTCTAATATGACCACAACTCTTCCATCATTATGTTATAACTAAGATCAAATTGAATATTCACTTTCTTGAACCGTCACAGTTTGAACTTATCAAGAACTTTCTCAACAAAGTGTATTTGACTTAGTTCACAACCCCCACTATTTTTGCATTACTTTAATCCCCAAAAGAGTGTCAACTAGTCCAAGATCTTTCATCTTGAATGTGTTTGATTATGTTTTTAACCCCCACTCTTTCGCTTTACTTTGATCAAAAAGAGTGTCCACTATTTCAAGATTTTTCATCTTGAATGTGGAAGCTATAAATCTCTTTGTTTCCAATATTCCATTCATCTAGTTGATAATGATCAACATGCAATCAACATAGAGACAAAGAAATATCACAATATTCTTACACTGCTTTGTGTAAAAACACTTACCACAAGAATTAGATGAATAAGGTTTTTAGATAATCATGCATGATGATGCAAGAAGGTTTTTAGATGAAATGAGAGATAAAATTATGAGAAATTTAAAGTAAATAGTATGAATTGCAATGAGTACCTTAGTTATGTTCACTTCTCTCAAATTTTCTCTTGAATTTCTATGTTAAACCTTCTTGGTCAACTTCATCATTGACGTGCATGACACTTTTGATCTTTTCTTTCTTTGATAATCTTTGTCTTCATCAAAACTAGTGTCATACCCCAAATTTGTCCGCATTATTTCTAACAGTTAATTCTTTTTACGTTTTTTACTAACATCTAATTTAATAGTAATTTATTTCTTTTAGTTTATTTAAAAAAAATTAAAAATTAAAAATTAAATAAAGAAATGTCATTTATTCTTTTATTTTTAGGTATTATTATTAATATTATATTTTTATTAGTTATCGTCTAGGATTCGTATAACTCTTTTATTACTATTAAGTAGATTTTATTTTTTAGAATTATAGTATTATTTGAATCATATATGGTGTATTATTGTTGTCACCATTGTCATTAATATAAATAAAAAAAAATCAAAAGGGACCAAGTCACACGATATCACCATCTCACCCTTCAATTTTTCAGTTCACCTCTTTCAAATCTTCACAAATTACACCAAATATAATCTTTCCAAAATCATTTTTAGCACAAAATCAAATCTCCAATTAACCAAGATTTAATCTATAATTGTTAAACCTAATTGATCCTATTATATATACAAAAGAAGAGCAAGGCATTAGGGGTCTTTTTTTGGAGGAGCAGCCCTGAAAATCGTAAAAAAGGGATTCAAGAAAATTCAAGAACAATCAAATTCGAGTTCAGATTTTCAGGAGGATTTAGGGCAAACAAAGGATCCCAATTGATTCCCTGGGGTTTCCTGAGCAAAACCCAACCTTCATCATCAGTCAAAACACGCTGAAGATTGCCCATACAAGTCACGGTTTCCTCAAATTTTTTTCCGGATTCGATTGCATACATACTCGCCCTTTTAACGTGATTTGACCGAATATTCATGTTTATGATGATGTATTGATACTTTCTAGATTGTTTATTTGAACTTTAAGTGCAGGTACCATATTACACCATTGTTAGGGTTATTGAGCTCTGATTTAGGGCTTTGCATTTGGGACAAAATTAGGACAAACCAAGGGCACTATCGAATTCAGAGCATCGATTTCGGTCTATTTATAGTATTGTATCGGATTTATATGGCCTTTATTGTGATATTTAAGGTGCAGGTCTTCTAGCTACGGCAAGAAAACCGTAGGTATAGGTCTGTATATTTTTTCAGAAAAAACGAAGAAGAAGAACAGCGGACGCGCGTGTTCTGGAATTTAAAATTTCAACCTTTTATTTTTTATATATTATAATCGTGTTTCGTTTCAGTGACAACAAACCCAGCGTGGTTCAAAGGCAAGCGTATGTTATGGATAACCCAAGGGACCTGGGTTCGATCCCCAGCGTCCCATTTTATTTTTGATAAATTGGTTGCTAACGGATCCAGGGCTTCTCTTGCAATGTGGCCTACGATGCGCCCTTGAATCTCAGCCATTGGATTAGCTCATCATTGGATCTAACGTCCCAAGAACATGCACGACCACCATGAGCATTCAGGACACGCCTACGTGCGATCAGGCCCCAGGTTTTTGGTTTTTATTTGTTTTTTTATTTATTTATTATTTGTTTATTTGTTTCTTATTATTTGTTAAATTATTTAAGTAAACTTAACTAGTTATGTAATTTGATCTTGTTTATTAGATTAATAGTATAATTAATATTAGGACTTTTTTTGATTATTTCGATTATTCGATTTAATCTATTTAATCAACTTTAATCATAAAAAAAACCCTTAGAGCATCGATCCAAACATTAGGGTTTTCCCAATTCCACTGGCCACTTGGCCAAAGTATTAGGATTTTTCATTTATTATTCGTTTCGACTGAATTAATCGATGGTTAATAATCAATTATTTAATTAATTAAAATAAAAATACATTTTATTTTGCTAAAAGGTTTTAACCATCTTATTGGTTACGATGATTAGCATATTTCCCTTTAAAAATTCGTTATTATTTTTAATCAAAGCTATTGATTATGAGGGATAACGATAAATTAATAAATCAATAATTAAAATACAATCAATTTGCTAACGGTGATAATCGAATCAATCGATTAGAATAATTAGCAATGCCTTTATAAATCTTTTAATTATGGTGATCAAAACTATTGATCATTGCGATTAATAGTACAAATTAAACTAGGGTTGTACGCCATTTAAAACACTTAAAACTAATCTCTTCAATACTGCGGTTTTCAAAACTACGATAAGGTAATTCAAAATACCTTCCGAACTTCGCATTTCAAAACTACGATAAGGTAACTCAAAATACCTTCAAACCACTTCATATCAAATTCTAAGGCGTACAACCCTACCCGAACTACGTTGACTCTGATTCTCCATAAGGAGATACGTAGGCACTTGGATAACCAAGGCGAGTCCCCTCCCCCATAAATCTTATTTTTTCCCGATTAAATTATAAACCTTTAATTATGATAATTATTTGTCTTAACCCTGTCTGTCATCTTTCTTTATCTTTTGCCACAAACCTTCATCTTTCCAATGTTAACCTTTAGGAAAGGGTTGAGGGTGTCTAACACCTTCCCTCGACCTGAATATAGTATCGTACCCTGATCTCTTAACTGCGCGAGGTTTCCTATTCGCCTTGGTGGAATAGGTGGCGACTCTAAACATTAAATTTTTAGGCAGGTTGCTACAACTAGATATAAGATGTATTCTTCACAATATCCCCCTTTTTGATGATGACAAACTCTTTGTATTCTTATTTTGATAAGATTGAAAATTCCCCCCTAACTTGTGTGTCTCCCTTTTAGTTTGTGTGTCTCCTCCTTAATCGGAGAGTCTTAAGATGACAAAGTAAAACTTTTAATGTCATTGTTTTGGTGCTTGTTTTAATACATACAAGGATTTAACAAGCTTGTACACTATTTTTTCATTAACAGTAAGTATATAACCTTTTGATTTCTTCATGTAAATCTCCTCATCGAGATCTCCATTTTAGGAATGTCATTTTGACATTCTTTTGATGAACTATAAGTTCATGCAAAAACTAATGCAAACGATACTTTAATTGTTTTTGTCCTTGATACTATGCATATGTGTTCAAATAATTAACACAATCCTTTTGTCTAAACACTTGATTATTAATCTAGACTTGTAGATGTTTAGTGTACCATCTTTATGATACTTCCTTCTAAACACTCACTTGCATCCAACCTAGTATGCTTTGACATTGTTGAATCCATTTCATTTTGGATAACATCATTTCAGAAGGAGTTCTTTGAAATTACATCTTCATTATAAATCTTAGGAACATCTTCCACTCGAAGAATAATAGAAATATTACGAACAAAATTCTCACTATTTTCTTCTACTAGATAAAAGAAATATGTCGACAATCTATTTTGTTTGGTCCTTGTGTCATACCCCAAAATTTTCCCTCTTCATTTCATCTTCAATGATTCAAGGTTCAAGGGTCTATTCAAAGCAACATTCTCCTAATCGAGGGTCTCTTAAATTAGGGTTTGCACTTTATCAAAAGAGTTTGAATCTCTAAGGCCTCAAATGGATCTCAAGGTGTCTCACATGTCTCAAGGTATCTCCATGTCAATTATCAAGCTTCAATCCCAAGGATTTCTCATTCAAATGCTCAGATGACCCACAATCGACTAGTTTGACCTAAAAGTCAACTAAAGTCAAAATACAGTCAAACTTCAAGACTTTTGGTCAACATCAAGTATTTGAGGTTATATCCATCATTTGATCAAAGGTTGATCATGATCCATTAATAAACACTCAGAAATGAACAAACTCAAAAGGTTCAAATTAAGGGTTTTTTATAGGAGAAAGTCAACTCAACTTTGACTGGCGATAACTCTCACATGGAGTATCAAAAATTTCCCAACCAAAGCCTATTTTGAAGGAAATTGAATTCTCTACAACTTTGTCTATCACAAGCCAAGGCCAGAAATGCTTCATTTGGGAGATACGGTGCAAAAGATTATAGGTCCTCCAAAAAGTCAACAAAAACACCTTTTGGGTCAAAGCTCATAACATGAGCATAGAAGCTTCAATTGAGATGAAACTAAAAGGGTCATTTAGAGGAATCTTTGAGATTTCCAAAAAGTCCTAGAACATGGTCATAGGGCAAAGATTGAAGGAGATACAAGGCTTAGAAGTTGGTAGATTTTGGAGAAATACATGAAACCCTAATTGATGGATTTTGAACTTTTGAGTATTGGGCCTACAAAATTGAACTTCTCACGTGAATACTGTGGTGTCGTTTTCTTTTACCTCCCCGTTTCACTTGGGAGGACGGCACGCTAAACCCTTCACGCGAAATTTGGAAGGAGAATGCGCCCGTGGTGGGATGAATTTTGTTTCAGTTCTTCCTACGATATCACACGAACTTTCTTATTGGTCCTACGAGTAGGAAAGGGAAAAAAAGATCTCAACTAAACCCTAGGAGTTTGCTAAGTGTGGGGATTTACACCTAGACTAGAAATTCTGGAGTCCGGGAGGTCGGTTATACATAGGGAAGTGTTTAAACACCCTACATATCTGTAGTACTCTACAGGAACCTTCTCTGTGTCATTGTGTTTGTGTTTATTGCTAATGATTGGGAAAGTTTCTCCTTTGTGTTAGGAGAAGGAATTGAATTGATTTGAAAAGACAGACAGACAGACAAACTGACTATTTTTGGTATTTTATTAGCTCGCTGAGATTCCTTGTGAACCTCATGCCTACATATCCCTAGTGGAAGTCAGAGCTTAATGTAGTTCGGGGAACTAACTAGGGAAATTAATGTTTTTTTGGTGCCTTGCTTGAAGCTCAAGGTTGAAGCTTGGAATTAAATCTCTGTTTACAGTAAAGAGACATGAAATTATCTCTACAGAGAGGTATTTGTACTATTCTACCACAAACATTTAAAGGAGTGACAGAATAACTGAATTCATTTCATTCAAGAGGGGGACCTTACTTGTGTATGTGCAAGTATACCAGTCAAATGCCTCTTAAATGAAAGAAAGTTGCTCATCCAAATTAGGGAAAGTTACCACATGTCTGGGTTTTACTGCCAGCTCATGCCTTTCAAAATCCTAAATGGGAGACTTGATTAAAATTGAAATGAAATGTTTGTTTGTTTGAATGTGGTAGAGTAGTAAAAATATCTCTCTATGGAGATAAGCTATGTCTATCTACTGTATAAAAGATTTGACTTTTAGCTGGCTTGTATGAGGCCCAAGCTTGAGGCTTTTTGATTGATTAATTAATTATTGACTCTGGGAGATGACTCCACTGGGAATTAATTACAGGGTATTTTTGTGTTCTGTATAAAGCCCAGAATTGAGGCTGACTCTACTTAGGGAGACTCTATTTGTGTGCCTTGTACAAAGCCCTAGGTTGTGGCTAACTGTTGAGGATAATTGAATGACTCTATTTTATGTGCCTTGTACAAAGCCCAAGGTTGTGGCTAACTCTAGCTAGGGGAAAACATTATTTTCTGCCTTGTACAAAGCCCAAGGTTGTGGCGGACTCTTAAATGAATTAAGTATGGATGACTATATGGGGAAAGATCCTAAGTGTTAGGAATCTTTGACACATGAAAGATATGGTTTATCTGCCTTGTACAAAGCCCAAGGTTGTGGCTACTGAGTGATGAAGGACTCACTGGGGAGACTCTATTATCTGCCTTGTACAATGCCCAAGGTTGAGGCTGACTCTTGACAGGGGAGTTTTATTGTTTGGGTGCCTTGTATGAAGCCCAAGGTTGAGGCTAACTGTTTTTGTTGGTTTTGACTCTATTGAGGAGATTTTATCTATTAAAAGACTGTTTTTTGATGGAAGCTAACCCTTTCCAGGGATTTGACTCAGCTGGTGAATTTGACTGTTAAAAGACTGACCTTTATCATGTTTTTTTTTTTTGAGACTGACCCTTTCCAGGGGTTTTGACTCTTTTGGGGAAATTATCTCCTAAGAGAATGAAATCTATTTGTTTTTTTTTTGACATTTATTAATTGACTTTGGAGGCTAACCCTTTCCAGGGTTTTTTTTATTAAAATGAAGGAATGTGTGGAAGCTAACCCTTTCCAGGGATATTTATTGAAATGAAAAGTGGATGGCAGAAAGATTATCTAGTGGAGACTTCTTGTTTAAAGCCCAAGATGAAGGCTGACTCAATGTTGAGGATGACCAAAACATAGATCCTAGACTCTACTAAGGAGGATTGATGAAGATAAGGGTGACAGAGACTGTCCATGTCTCTCATTCCAAAAATGTACTCAATGTGAAATTGAGACAAACTTAGCTTGTTTTAAGTCTGGTTTAAATTGGAAGAAACTCACCAGGGTAGGCTAAAAGGTGACTAAAGACCTGTTCCTATGTTTATAAGAAACCTGATGGGTCCTTGTATACAAGCTCAAGAGGAAGCTGGAAATGCTTTTAAGAAGCCTGTGGGTCCTTGTACAAAGCCCAAGAGGAGGCTAATCGAGGGTCCTTGTTATAGCACAAGAGAAAGCTTATGTAGTTTTGAACTTATTTTGGCTCTAAGCAAATGGGTAAGAGGTTTCACCGGGAATAATTCCTCTTTGGGTGGATGTGTCCTATTACTTTTGGATTCTAAGGTTTTTGCCAAGATGTTTCACCGGGAATAATTCATCTTGGGGGTTTGAACTACAGATCTCTAATTAGGAAAGAGCCTTCACCGGGAAGACATTCTCAATCCTAGGTCATATTCCTATAATATATATATAGTTTAACTGTCCTAAGGTTTATACTCAAACGTAGTTCTAAACTAATATATGCACAGTTTATATTTGACAGTAATTTAAATAAAGACTGTAAATTGAAAGCTTGTAAAGCCTAACCTGGATGGAGTGGAGGCCATTGAAGAAGTATGTACAGAGCCTCAACAGTAATTGGTGGATAACAGTTGAATATATATATGATAAACAGTTAATGGTTTTTGAAAACAGAAGAAGTGAAGATGGACAAAGGTCACATAGGTATCTGAAGAGTTTCACCGGGAATAATGCCCTTCAAATACCAGAAGAATGTTTTTGAAAACAGAAAGAAGATTTTGAAAATACAGTTTTGAAAACAAGCTAAGAAGAGAAGGTTTTTGGGACTTACACTCTATTAGAGGCCCACTTAAAAATGATTTACTGTTTATGAAAAAAGTTGAAGAAAAGATTGAAATGATATAAGGTTTTGTTGTTTGAAAACCTTAATCATCTGTTTAATCAGAGATTGAAAACAATTTTGTAGATTGACAAAAGTCAACTTAATTAAGGCAAAGATGAAATCTATACCTAATTAAGACCTAAATAAATAGGGTTTTTATCATAACATTATTCACAAAGTAATTAGGTTAAAACAAAATGAATATATATATTTTAAAGTATTTAAGAAAACATTTAAAACATACTATTTTAAACCTAATTAAAATACATGAAATAAATAATATTTTTATGATTTTTTTTGATTATTTATAAAATATATATATTAATCAACAAGTGTTTAAAAAATGAAGTCAAAATGAATTAATTTGATAAGTTAAATAATTGGTTAAAGTTGTGAAGGAATTAAGTTAGAAAAGTGATAAAAAATAGGTTTTGGTCCTAGCAAGGCTTGAACTCACGCCCTTGAGGTTACCAGTCCAAAACAACACCACTGAGCCAACGCGCGCTCAGTGTTAGTGACTTGCCTCCATTTGGTCATGTTTCAAAACAAGTTGTAAATCCTTAAAAAATAAAAGAATCAAAAAGTCTGGGGCGAGGGGGATTCGAACCCCAGACTTGTGGCATGATGATACTAAGGGCGCATGTGTGGCCACTAGGGCAAGTTGTTTAGTCATTAATAAAACGCATATCACTCAAAATAAAATAAACTCTGCCCTGAGATTTGAATTTTGCGCGCCACCACCATCTTCGTCTTCAACCTCAAGCTCTATGAATTTGAATTTCTGAACTTACTCATTTCTCAATCATTTGCCATGATGTAAACACGAAACTTGCTCTAATTTCACTCACGATTCTAAATATGTAACTAACATGAACTAATATTAACTACATCTAACTAATTTACCAGAAATCGTGAAGAACCCTAAAATTTCAAAATCAAATTAAATGACTATACTGAAAGATAAATGGATGATGATGATAGAGGGTTTTCAATCCTCTGATGATGCTGAACAAGATAGAATCGAGCTATTTCACAAAGAGTACTTAAATTAGAGAGGTGAAGTTCAGAAACTTACCTCTGAAAATGGAGGTCGTGAGGATGATTGAGAGCACCTGGGCTTGAATGAATGATCTCAATAGCTTCCCTGAGACTCAATGATGCTAACTGGATGCTTATTGTAGCCTGAATCCTTCTGAATTGTTCTATGGACCTCCCTCGATTTGAGCTTCAAGTGGACATGGAGGTTGTTGAATCCTGAGTTACAGATGAGCTGCAGCCATCTGGTTAGCTTTACTATGACCTGAGGAGTGTGTCTGGATGATTGGCTTGCCTTGAAACCTTCTGAATCACTCCATGGACCTCCAACTGCAAGTGCTCCAAAGTGAGAGCAACAATGGTGTTCCTCCACCTACAGAAGTGATCCAGGTGCTTGGATCACCTCAAATGACCTCCCTTGAGATGTTAGAATGCTCACTTCCCAAAGATAAGCTTTGGTTTGAAGAAATCGATTCTTCTTGCCAAAGAACTTTGAAAAACAATGAACAAGAGGAGAGAAGGAGAAAGCAAGTAATATGGTTGCTTTGGTGTGTTTTTTGAATGAGAATGAGGCCTCTATTTATAGGCAAATGTCTCAGTACTGATTGGGAGAGTGAGCTTGCTTAGTGAAGTAAGTTTGGTTTCTTAGCCATGAAGAAATTTCAAAGAATATCCAAATGTGATCATTGCATTTTCGAGCCACCTCCCCTATCCATTGATTCTATCTGATCTTAGGGGACAATTCAGATGCAAAGTGAGCTCTAATTGGTTGGTGAGAAGATTCCTTGGGTGATTCATCAATTTGCCATAAATTCTCAAATGTAATCATTACATAATCACATGTTCTTGTTTTTAGGAATCTTCTTCAATTATCATGGCATGGTGAAAATGAATGCATGGCATGTTTGCAGATGTATTATGGGTCATGTAGCATCTGTATTTGAGGTCATGTGCACAAAACTTCAAAGTTCCAAAATGATGCATGACCTATAATTTCACTTCATGAGGCCAACTTTGAACAAGCATAACTCTTAGCTCAAATTGAATTTGGAGAAGGTTGAACACAATTTGGAAAGCCCTAAACATCTACTTCAAATCATTAGTTTATGTCTTCTTCAGAATTCTTTGGGAAATTTGTGAAAAATGAGGCCAAAGTTGGAAGAAAACTAGGTTAAAACACTTAGAAAAATTTCTAAGTGTTTATGACCTAAACTTCAAAATTTCCAAAACTTCATAAATGGTTGATCTTTTGAAAAAAGTTCCCTTGTAAGATGTTGTTTTATTTGGCAAGATCTACAACTTTCATGTTGGAAGTTTTTTGAGTTGTGTAGGTGAAATTTTGAGATCTCACCATGCCTTCAAAAAACCCTAATTCCCGACTTTTCGCTCCTTGATGAATTTCTTTGAATTTCTTTGGCCAAATGACTTTGACATCCATATATTGATGATATTGATCTTTGAAAGTCATTTTTTGACCAAAAACCTTAAAAGTCAATGATGATCCTTCACAGTTGACTTTTTCCTGACAAAGTGAATTTTTGGGCTTTTGTGTAGAAATAAGATCTTCTCCACAAATGGATGATATAAATGGATTATATGGAGGTAGTAGAGATCCTTGAATCATGTCTTGAGTTTTGGATTCATGCCCTGATTCAGAAGTCAACTATCTTGGTGAATTAGGTCAAAACCCTAATTTGTCGACCATGTGAAAGTAATGACTGTAGACTTTGAATTGAAGTGTGATGTCCAGTAGACCTTGTAATATGAGTTATTTGAAGATGATTGATGTCTTTGAATGACCCTCTGAGGTTTTTTAGGGTTTCCCAAATGTGATCCCTGATTTCAGTCCTTGATAGGCTCAGAACCCTAGTCTGGCGACCTGAGTAAACCTGTACTCATATAACTGGATGTCTAATCAATCATAGATGAGAAAAGTGAAGTCTTTGAGCCTCATGATTGTATTAGGGACTAATCCTTGTATTGATTGATCCTTTGCCTGAGCTTTCTTGTCTTTGAGCATCCTCGATTAGGTACCAGATGGAGAAATGACTGCTCTGGGTACTTGTCTTGACCTGATGAACAATCCTGAAGGTATGTCATCTCAGGGGGGTCAAAAATTAGGGTATGACAGATGCCCCTATTTAAGTTTCTTTTATCTGGAGGGAGAGAGATTGAGATCTCGATCTCTCCTGCGTAAAAGAGACTTAAATATCAAAGAATGCCCGAATTTTGGGCGCTCCTGAGATGTTGTTATTGATAAAATCTTTGCATGATTTGATCCCGTTGTCGCACTTGGCGGGGGATGAGGAGACAAAACTCCTGCAGAAATTCTTGATGTGGATTCTGGTGAATGGATGGCAATGTAGGATGCGCAATCCATCTTCTTTAACTAAGTGTTGATACCTAGAGAAAGGTAAACAACCTCCTCTCGTTCCGGATGTCCAAATCTCGAAACTGGCCTTAGTTGCGTTTGGACAATATCTCAGATAAAGAGAAAATTTCCAACAGTTTGTTTCCTCATCAAACTTCTTACCAGCACTTGGAGGTAAGATACCATTTGACGGTAATAAAGAAACTTCAAAGGTTTGTTTCCTCATCAAACTTCTCATCAGCACTTGGAGACGAGATACCATTTGACGGTAATAAAGAAACTTCGAAGGGTTGTTTCCTCATCAAACTTCTCATCAGCACTTGGAGATAAGATACCATTTGATGGTAAATAAAGAAACTTCAAAGGTTTGTTTCCTCATCAAACTTCTCATCAGCACTTGGAGATAAGATACCATTTGATGGTAAATAAAGAAACTTCAAAGGTTTGTTTCCTCATCAAACTTCTCATCAGCACTTGGAGATGAGATACCATTTGACGGTAATAAAGAAACTTCACCATCTTCCCTTTTGACCTGGCATCTTTGAAAGATTGTCATATGGGCCCGCGCTCTTTTGAGGGGCTAATGGCTTTGTTTGAAGGCGGACGAACTGTTTTCGGGGTGAAAACTGCCATTCGTCGACTGGTGCCTGGGGAATCAACAAACTGTTTTCCTAAGAGGAAAACTACCATTTATCGACTCTGTGGGGAACTAAACATCCCTGAAACAGACAAACTTTTTGAAGAAACTGCCATTTGTCGATCTCTTGAGTATTTAACAGACAAACTGTCTTTCCCTGGGGAAAGACTACCATTTGTTGACTCCGCTGGGGATCATGAACTATCTTCTGGATGAAGACTACCATTCACTGATTCTGCTGGGGAATCATTTGTCGATCTGCTGGGAGATTCTGAATTATTTTCTTTGACGAAAAAGAAGGTGGCATCTCTCGACCTTGCTGGGGAAAATACCAAACTTTTGGGGAAGCCCAAAATGCGAAGCAGACTATCTTATCCGAAAAAGACTGTTGAATGTTGCTTTGCAGGAGAATCTCGGCAAAGGAATTCCAAAAGTGAACAAACTATCTCCTTGAGGGAGACTACCATCTGTTGACTTGCTTGGGGAAATCTCTCTACATGGATTGTTGTCTTGTAGGAAAAAGTTTCTCCAGGACTTGCATGGGAAACTTGAGTTCATGCCCTCATGACTCGGGCATTCTCATGATTAAGAGCCTAATTTGACTATGCAGTTGTGATGTAATGTATGCATGAATATTATGACAATGTAAGGTGAATGCGAATAGAATTGTCGCGGATGTAAAATCCTAATGATACGACTTGAATTCTTGTGGATCAGAAGATGTCCTCTTCTTGGAGTTCGAACTCTCTTGGGAATACCTGGTTATCAGTTGTCCGCTGTCCGAAGTAAGTAATATGAATTGAAGTGAAGATCCGTCATCGGGAGATGTTCGCAAAGCGACCTCATGGGGAAATATGGGTTCCCAGAGTCTCAACCGTTCTTGGAGCAGCTGTTTGCATTCTTCCTACTGTTTGCAAACCTCAGAAAGAAATTTCACCTTTATTTTTACAAGTAAATTCATTTTATTTTATGAAAACATTTGTTTCAAGAAAGTGACTGTTAAAACTTAAAATGCATTTCAAGAAACTGAATAAGACTAGATTGCAAAGAAAAGCACAAGGCTCAAATTATTATATATGGAATGGTAACCAGCCAAATGCTTGATTCCATGGAGTATTTACAAAGTTGGAAATTGGTAATTTTTCGGGAAAAGGGCTACGATGAAACGTGACGACCGTTATCTCTCCCTTCCACTCCGAATTGCGCTGTATTCGTGCTTCGTAGAAGATGACCTACTGCTGATGAACACTCCGCTATGGATTTTGAATGATCAAGTTTGTCCTGAACACAGTTACTTGCCATATATCCCTAACTTTTGCGTAAACTACCCCTTTCGGGTTTTAAGTTTACCGGGATTGATTATTTATTTTTTTATGTCTCTAACTTTTGCCTGAATCGCCCTTTCGGGTTTTCGATTCACCGAGACGCTCTTTTTTGCCTAAGTCGCTCTTTGCGAGTTTTCAACTTAGCGAGCTGTTCTTTTTTTGTTTATTTAGGCAAAGTATTTCTTGACTGCGTCGATGTTCACAGGACGGGTGAATTCTTCTCCATCCATAGTCGTGAGTATTAAGGCTCCTCCTGAGAAAGCTCTCTTGACCACGTAGGGGCCGTCATAATTGGGAGTCCATTTCCCTCTCGAATCTGTGAGAAAAGATTGAATCTTTTTGAGTACAAGGTCGCCTTCTTTGATTGTGCGAGGTCGAACCTTTTTGTCGAAAGCTTTCTTCATTCTTTGTTGATATAGCTGTCCGTGGCATAAAGCTGTCATGCGCTTTTCTTCGATTAAGTTCAATTCATCGAATCTGCTTTGACACCACTCGGCTTCTGTTAATTTTGCCTCCATCAAAACT